>NW_027509496.1:1249584-1387084 GCF_048541705.1 Temnothorax americanus | reverse complement strand
CTCTACACCGAAGCGAACCGTGCAACGTACAAGTCCCGAATTTCTTGAAACCGCGAATGTTTTCGAAACCACGGACGACTCGATCAGGACGACCGTTCATAATCGGTTGCAAACGTCGGAGGGTCGAAAATGGTTTATAGAATCGTTGGAAGATCACTTGGGTCCACTGAGTCGAATTTACATCGCAGATGTTTTGGGCGCCTGTCCATCAATGGACATAGCGTACGGCGTTTATTTCGGCAATAATAAATTGATGCTCGGTAATAAAAGTTTTGACGTGGACAAAGCGGATAACATTTATATCGACGGCGTACGATACGCCGGCACACCTGGTATTTACGAGTTGATCTTCAAAAAAATACCCGATGACGCGATCTACACGGAGGACGATAAGATCAAGTACAGGAGTATATTGTTGGCAACGAGTGCTCATAAATACAAGCATGATCCTCTCGGGCGACTAAAGGGCAACGTGGGATTCAAGTATCGATTTGTAATCTCACCGTTGATGTCTACCGAATCCAAGAAGAAAAAATCCGGAAAGGGTATATCCATGCCTCGCGCGATGACGCTAACCGACAATAAGATCGACTACGTGCACTGGGACGACCATAACGAGCTGGAGGATCGTCTGCAATTGCTCGACGCTTCGCGTCAAGCTGGCAACAATGCCCACGACAACGAGATCATGTCGATCATCGAGGAACTTCGCGAAGCCGGGCTTATTATAAATTAAACCATGCGACGGCGATCCGTTCAATCAGCATTGAAATGCCGATCAATAAATTTGGATTGTTCGAGCACAGCGGAGACGCGACGAACGCCATTTCGTACCATCGATGGAGCGGATTAATGAGAAATTTCGTGCGAAATAACGCCCTGTGTCGCGCCGCCACGGACTTTGACGCAAAGTCGCGCAAGATTTGTCGCGTAGCGCAACCTGAGACTGACGGTGACGCGGTTAACAAACTGTACGTTGATCAATTCTTTAAAATGTTGAACAATCAACGAAAAGAATCAGACGAGAAGCTGACTGCGTTCGAGAAGGATCTGCAAGCGTTACGGACTGCGATAAACAAGCTTCGCCATTCGAGTACCGTTGAATCGGACGCGACAACGAACAATAACAACAACAACAACAACAACAACAATGGACAAACGGTTCAGCAAAAACGACTATCGAAAGGCGTCGAGTGAAGAGAAGCAACGGTTCATTAACGACGGCGAGGAACGGCAACAAACGACTCGAGAACGGTTGTCGGACAGCTGTCTAGCGGTTCGAGAACGCTTGTCGGACGGTTGTCAAACGGTTCAAAAACAGCTTAAAAACGATTACGAGCGGTTTAGAAACAGCTGCGAACTATGCGGAGACAAAAAAGGCTACAAACGGCTAAAGAACGTCGACGACGACGACGATGAGTGGTAAGAAGCAGTTAACTGACGACGACGACGAACGACGACGAACGATTCATGAATGGTTAAGAAGCGGTTACGAATGGTTCAGAAGCGGTTACGAACTCTTCAGAAGCGGTTACGAACTGTTCAGAAACTGCTACGAACGATGCACTAGAAGCAGAAACGGCGACAACAAAACATGAGACCGTTAAAATCGACCGATGTGGATAAAAATATCGAAAAGCGACGGTTGGTGGACGAATTGCACGCTCCGGCGAGAAGAAATTTTCCCCGAAGACACGTCATAGTGCGAGGGTACGACGACCTGTGGCAGGCTGACATCGTCGAGATGCGTCCGTACTCGCGTTTCAACGGAGGCTACCACTACATACTTACCGTTATCGATGTGTTGAGCAAGTACGCGTGGGCCGTGCCGCTCAAGGGTAAAGGTGGCAGCGAGACGGCTGACGCTATCGCTGAGATAATTCGAGATAGCGAGAGGTGCCCTAGTAATCTACAAACCGACATGGGGAAGGAATTTTACAACACCGACGTGCAACGTCTTGTCAGAAAACACGACATCAATCATTATTCCACGTATTCGGTGTTGAAAGCGTCGGTCGTCGAGCGATTCAACCGTACGTTAAAGAACAACATGTGGAAGATGTTTACGCTCAACGGAAATTACAAGTGGGTCGACGCGTTGCCGCGACTCGTGTCGGATTACAACGCGCGCAAGCATCGAACCATCGGCATGCGACCCGTCGACGTTACCCCCGCGATCGCCGAAAGACTCTTGGCTACGGTGTACAGCGCGATAAAGATCGCGGGCCCGGCAAAACTCAAAGTGGGCGACTCGGTACGCGTCAGCAAATACAAGACAATTTTTGAGAAGGGTTACACGCCGAATTGGACCACCGAGGTGTTTAAGATCGTTAAAGTGCAGCGTACCAATCCCGTAACCTATCTACTCGAGGACTATCGTGGAAAATCCGTCTCTGGAAGGTTCTACGAGTACGAGTTGCATCGCGCGACTTATCCAGACGTGTATCTCGTGGAGAAAGTACTGCGCAGGAGGGGCGACGAGGTTTACGTTAAATGGCTGGGATTTGATGGATCGTACAACTCTTGGATACACAAGAACAATGTTATTTAATTCGTGCAAACTGTATTTTATTCTTAATATAAAAAATGATACATGTAAAATGTTTGAAATATGTGATACATATACAGTATATAATAAAAAAATATTAAATACTAAATACATGTGCGCGATATCCTTATTAAGATCCCTTCTCATATATAATACGATATTTACTTGAGGACTATTTCTTACATACATATATGTTATACTACATACATTACATACATACTTTATATTACATATATACATTACGTACATACATTTATATGTACATACATACATACATTATATTACATTTATATGTACATACATACATACATTTTATTACATGTATTGCATACATTACATACATACATGCATACATACATTATATTACATACATACATACATACATGAATCTTCACTGTTCCTTATTATGATAACTACTATGATAAAGGTATGCGATAATGTCCCCACGGCAACGTATCGGTCGAATCCGGCACGATATATCGCTTATCGTCGTACGGACTCAGAGCGATTTTCGTCTCGCTAATAGTGTACACTTCGTGCATTTTTGATCTTATACACGACTGCGGTCGAGTCATTTCGATCTCATCGTTCAAACACCGCGTGTAGTCGTCGAATGTGATGGTGCGCGCGATGACGTTGTTTTTTACACCTTTTGCTTTTTTACAGTCTTTTTTGCCATCGACTCGCAAGGCGTACATTTTCGCCCTAAGTCCAACGAATTCGGTCATAATGGCCAAGAAGTGAGAACGTTAGAATTTTATTACGTTAGAATTTTAATTTGTTATATTACTCTTTTATATCCCAAATTAAAATAAATTTCTGTTAATAACAAATAATAAAGGATCGAATCTAATTAACTCGTCGATAGGTGACATTTTTTGAGTATTATATCTATTCTTGCGTTAATATAAACTGATATCTTGTAAAATCCCCGAAAAAGGTTCAAATTATGAAAGAGCAACCGATAAATCTGCTTATTGGAAATTTCTCTAAGCACGTGACGGTTTCGAGAGCTAACAAAACGTTGGCCAGCGTGTACACAGAGAGAAAAGGATAGATAATAGATAATAGATATAGGTACGCGTTCGGTACGTAATATAGCATTTACGGATCACATCTGTCGATGCGTGCCATCGTTATGCATGCCAGAGATAAGGTCTATGTCTTATGTGCGTTCAATGCATCCACTCTCCAATATTAATATCGTTCTTTAACGTTCGATAGTTGGTCGTCATCGAGATTTTTAAAAATAGCCCACGAAATGTATTGTTAAAACGCATATCAAATGTGCAAGTAGATTCATAGATTCTTGCTTTAATTTACTATTAAATATTTTATTTACACGTGATAGTAAATGAGTAAAATTGTAATATTCTTCTTTTCCATCAGCACATTTGTTACGTGATAACACAACAATATAATAAATATAAATATATATGATCACGTTAAATAACTTCTTAATATAACAATAATTATTTCTCTTTGTCAAAAGACAATGAAATCAATCTCCCTGAAGAAAGTTACAGGATGTCCAACGACATATGCCTCGAGCATTACGAGAATACACTTATCCGAAGCTTAGGTTAATTATAGGTCGAACCACGTAATAGCCTCATTTATCAAAACCACACTAACTCAAATTGGCCGAAGTTTATACACGCATACAACCACAAAAAGCAGATCCGGCTGCTGTTTCATCTTCGACTTTGCTTTCAGTATACCTCAAAGTCGCAGTTCCAACTGCCTCGCAATTTTGTGTGTGTGTGTGTGTGTGTGTGTGTGTGTGTGTGTGTGTGTGTGTGTGTGTGTGTGTGTGTGTGTGTGTGTGTGTGTGTGTGTGTGTGTGTGTGTGTGTGTGTGTGTGTGTGTGTGTGTGTGTGTTCCTGATATCGATTTTAATTTTAATATTCTAATATAACATATCAATAACTTAGTAATTTAATTAGTCCTAGTTTTGCTATGTAAAATCTTTAAATGGCGTGCAAGAATATTACTTCGAATAAAGATTACTTGAGTACTATACTATCGAAGTCTTTAACAAAAATATGGCACGTTATAACGAATTCCGAAAGTCTGAACGAAAAGGTCGATGAGGAAAGTTGACGAGTCGATGATATTTATTATCGTAACCTTGAGTCAGATAGGGGTTCGGCATTGCGGAACCTTGGATCATTACAAATCGACCGTGAATGCCAATGTTAAGCCCGCATATTATTCCGTCGGTGTTATACGACGGCCTAGCCAGGCAAATCGAGATTCGTCGATGAATGAAGACACAGGTGCGAATGTCAGTAGAGCATGAACAAGTCAAGTATTTATCACGAGAGCCGTGTTTTACCAATCAACGATTTCAACACCGGGGTACGTTATCGTCATTATTGTGATATTATTATATTATTTTGTGTTATCGTTGTGCGTCTACGAGAAAGTTAAAGAAGAAACAGAGAAATTTATAATTAAAAATATTTTACAGATTTTTTTTTGATACTACAATGTAATAAAAGTACGACTCGCGAGAGTAGCGCAGACAATTTAGCAGACGAATAATAACTCGCCTTCGCAAGTAGTATTAAATTAAACAGAGTTATTCTTTATTGCTTCTTTGAAGCTAAGCGAGCAATTTAGCGTCCGAGAGAGAAGGAGATGAGGAATCTCTAGTGTCTGCGATATCGTTTACGATCTAATTTCGGTGTCGCGGCTATTAGCACTTCATCGGCGAGGCACTTTCCCGACGATAGAAACATCCGAGGCGATCACATCGCTCCACTTCGCGAAATTCCGGGTCGGCCATGAATTTTATTACGGCTATCGAATCAAGGAACGCTCCATTTGCCGCGCGGGGATTTAGGTATCTTTTTCCGATCTCTCTATAATGTATAGAAGGACAGACGCGTTCGTAGATCCCGACGCGTGCCACGACCATGGCTCACGAATTATAGAATTCCCTCGTTCCGCATCGAATTCACTCGTCCCTTCGCGGAACACCATTGATCTTTCATAGGGAACTCACCCTTCGCTTTTAGAGGGTGACAATAAACTTACGTGTCCCTGTAACATGCCACTGTATTTCGCGCGACGCCCTACGATAAAGACGACCGGCAATTTGGTCCACGATAACTACTTTCGAGATAAAAGCGACAATACATTATTCATTTGTATTAATGATCGTAATTATATATCCATTTGTATAACAAACATATATATTGAATACAATTGCACTAAAACTTACTTAAAGACATACTAGGTTGATGTGCTTTTGAAAAACGTAGTCCACATTTGATATAAAACTAAAAATATATATACGTACATAATTATATAAAAATTGGAGATTTTATTTTTGCTAGAAATATTTTATGAAAATAATTATCATAATTAAAATAAAATAATAAATCTTATTATCTCCGTGGGTTTGATGTTATATGTATGTAATTTACGTGAACACTATATAGGTTGTGTATCAAAGATTACAAAAATAATTAATTAAACTGTGATGAGACAACTCTGCAAGCCAAATGAGCAAAAATATCGAGTATAGCTTCTTTTTGAGCGTCGCGATCGCGTGGGGAAAATGCGGTAGGCATAAATCTACGCATGCACCCCACGGCAGCAAACAGCATGCCTTATGTCTCATACCTCGGCGTGCCCGACGGTCCGTGAATTCACGAGGGCTTTGTGGCCCTGCCGCAGCGTGCCAGATCGAACAGCGTTTCGCACCCTTTGCTACAAAATCACGGCGCGTGCCGCGCATAACTCCCGTCACTTGCGTCCCACCCCTCGCTCATTATGCTCCCGAAGTAAATCACTTTTCCTTCGCAGGAGCGATATAAACTATCCCTCGAGTACGCCAAACGGCATTTTCGACTATTATGACGCACGTTTTCTGCGGCCCCGAAGTCAAATGGTGCTATATTTAATGAAAAACATCAGAACAATTCACTCGTATATTTCGTTATAAATTTATATATAAATATATTAATTTATGAAACAAAATATATTATCAAGCGTGTTACTTTCCGGGAAAGCTAGCGAAGAGGACTATTGCGAAAAACTGGCGTCGTATCGCAAATATCTCACGAACGGATACGCGACATATGTTTTCGCGGGAGTGTTGCTGCGGAAATTCTCTGGCAATGTAACTGAAGCACGAAAATTGCACCTATTATCCCTAAAACCCCGGTGAGACATCGCAAACGCATTTCCTGCGTAATCCTGGTTCCTGCCACTCCCATATCGTCCTCGCGTGTCGAACAATTTTCGCCGAGGCTATTATTAACATGCACCTAGTACAAGGCAGCTGTCGTTGTTTCTGCCACACAATGCAAAACGCTTTTCTTTCCTTCGGTTTTTATATTAGAGACTACCGATATACCTTCGACATGATACTCCACCAGCAATCTTATCTTACAGCTCGAGAGAACATACACACTTTGACTTTAACTAACGATTTTAGATTATTTTGCTAGATATACGTTATCTGCGAGCGAATTAACGGAGAGTCGCGGGCCTTCGCGTCATAACGGACGAGGGGTGAAGCGTACGAGCGATAACGAGTGCGCGAATGGAGCGTAACGGCTCATTCATCGCGGGGGTGGCAGCGAGTGGTGGTACTGCAAAGAACACCTAAACGCACGGTGGCGGTGCCCACATTGACCGTTGGGAGAAAATTAATTAGTCAACCGTCAAAACGGTCGCTGGTAGAAAAATGGAGAATTCGAATTCGAATCTGTGTCCCGATTGTTTTCGAGAGTGGGGGGGGGGCGCGTCATTTACCACCTTTATCCGCAAACGGTGTCGATGAGAAGAAAAGAGAGAGAAAGACAGCGAGAGAAAGAGAGCAGCTAAAAGCAGCTTTATCCAGCGACCACCAATAGCGTGATGCCGGAGGTTTGTCTATCCATTCGACATCGCACAAACCATTTGCGTGACCAAGAAGTTTGTCCTGCCGTTTGCCGGGCAGTTTATCGCGCATCGGACAGAACGGTAGGTCAGCGTGCGCGTCGTGTTTATCCTGCGGATACTCAAGATCGACCTCGAGAATATAGCCCGTTGGCGAATCCAAAGCGATCGCGTTAACGTCGAAATTTGACGCGTCTTCGACCCATCGAAACTCCGCGTAGGGCAATGGCTTACACATCGCCCAGCCGTATAAGTTGTTGACATCGAAGTACATTAGGTACGATGACGGTTTCGATGAATCGTATGACTCCATATACTTGTTGTTGGCCTTCGCGTATCTGCCGGAACATTGACTCAGGCCGCCGCGTATACCACGTTCGATAAACATGACCATGTCAACGTCGGTCAGTAGTTCAAAATTGATACATGTATGTTTCAACATCGCGTCCCACGTAAAGCCTGGTAAAGTGTAGTAGTACGCGGGATCAAGCCCGTAACTCGCGACGCAGCTGTCGCGGAAATTTTCAAACACGTCGGCCAACAGCAAGACATCGGTTTTCAGGTATAGATCACTGTATTCGCCCAGAGTTCGAACGGAGAATCGCTGCCATACGTTCGCGGCGTGCGCGTAATCGCTTTCGGATACGGTGTCACCGGTCAAGGAACTGTAAAATGAATCGCGCGGCGGTAAACATGTATCCTCCAGCTTTTCGACGTTGTCCACGTATTCGTATGGAAAGACACCTTTTCGCGTCAATAATTCGAAATCGTCGTCGGATAACGCGGAAAATTTGGAATGTATAATTTTCAATTTATCCTTATCGAGAAAGGATGTCAATTTTGCGAGACTCGCGCTCAGAAATTTGTATGAGTCGATAAATCTTAATTTTATATCGCTTCGCAAATCAGATCTTTCCGCGGTGTCTTTCACGTGTTTAGTAAATGAGATGTACTTTTCCTTTGTTATAGGCAGCACATCGATTGAGCCTTCAAACGCGACAGCTATCTCCTTGATAATAAAGTGCGCGTCATAGCCTGACAGATTGTGGAATATTATTGGGATGAAGTGAGAATCCTTATAATTCAGATTGCACGTCGAGTGTGCTGGACCTCTGTAACGCCCGGTCAAGTGGCAATGATCGCGTACACGATTATCATTTGGCGCGAACGGTTTTTCACATATGTGACATTGCGCCGCGCTGTGAAATGTCTCCCACTCGTCTCGCGTTAGGTCTACCATGCATACAATGTCAAACAAGACGTTCTTTACGCGATGCGCCAATCCTTTGAGTTCCTCGACGAACCACGCGACGCAGTCGTTATCGCTACAAAATCGATACGCTGATAATGTTTCATCATACGAGCACTGTACGTAGTATGCTATACTACATACTCGATGATGTTGATAAGCGTATGACGCGTGTTCCGTCTCCGGTTGTGTCTTCTGCAGCACACACTCCAGATCGGCGTACACCACGAAGGGAAGTCGCTCCTTCCTGCTATGGTTCTTGAAGCACAGCCACTTGTTGTCTTCACTCGGTAGTTTGATAGCGCAATTGTTTACCTTTCGGCAGTCCACAGTGTGAGACTGCAATTTGTTGCTCGAACTAAAGTAGTGAAGACATCTGCAAAAAAAGAATCATAAAATATAAATTTTTTTATACACAAAATATAAAAATGATATATATATTAATAAAAAATATAAGTACTTACCGATCGCAAAAGTATTTTTTGTTCTTCTTCTTGCTCAATTGTGAGCTTACGAGACGGGATAGATTTTTAATCCATGCGAAATGTCCAACATTGTTGTCTCGCGGATCCTGCATGTACAGCAGATTAACATGTTTTTTAACACTCGTGCGGTCGGTAAGCCGTATTGGAAGCACGTTTGACGTCTTCTGTCCCTCGATGGTATAGACGTTGATGGATATATCGTTGAGTCGTTCGAACTGTTTAATTTGACTCAACGTCATTGGGAACTCAATGTCTCGTAAATCCAGTACCCTTGAATAATGCGGGTATGATGATTCCCGTTTTGGATGTCTTTCGGCTGGATGTAAGGCGGCGACCACTGACCATGCAAAACATGCATTGTCCATAGACAGCACATTGATCACCGCGTTCTTTACTTTAATATCTTTAGACAATTCCAAGTGATACCCCGCGTGCAAAGTATTGTATTTGTTGACGCTCACCGTCAAATTGAGGATTCGAGTCAACGCCCACCCACTGTCGCGTTCCTGGAACTCCTCGAGTTTCGCTAATGTGGGCTCGATAACGTGCAGCTCGTACCAATCATGCAAGTGCGATGTACCACAGAGTTCTATGTTATTTGTACATATACTCTTATTGGCACGTTTATCACCCGCCACAAACTCCCCGTTGAACACGGTGTTCACTTTGACACAGTTATGTGTTTTTATAATGTCTCGTACTCGCTTGCACACTACGCTGCAGGCGTCTTCCAAAAACTGTCACGGTTCTATATGGTCTGTATTAATTACCGCACCGGTCATTATTCGCGTTTCGAACCCGGCGTCGATTTCTCGCCATACGAGTTCTGCCGCGCGCGTGTCGCCACTGGTGCCTGCATTCGCATAATTACCACCGCTATGGATAAATTGTCTTTCCAATCGCGACTTCACACCCTCGAGTCGCGCGATTCGGGCAACCAACGATTGCCTCTGCCCGATCGTTGGATTGTCGGAGAGCCGCTGACGTTTGGCACTACAGCGTGTCTCGAGCTGCTCGACGAATTCCGCGCATTGCAGTGTCCATGTGAAATATTCACCCACGGTAGCTACTTGGTCGGATAGCTCCAATAGATCGCGTTCGGTTTGCTCGAATTGATCCATGTTTCATCACTTTCGCACCAGTTCTTTTATTATATCACTTCACAGCACTTGTACGTGATAACGTGTTTAACCACACAATAAATCTCGATACTCTTTGACCGATGTATCGCTCTCAAATCGTATACTAATGCGGCTCGACGCGCTTCATCTCTCGTTATATACCCTTTGCCCTCTCTCTCGCTCCAATTGAATCTTGAAAGATCATTTCTTCCTTTGTCTTTTACGTACTGCGTCGTAAAAAAATAGCGCGAAATTGTTTAGTCTACGAGATAACACCCCCTTTTTCCTAGAAAAATGTTGTTTACGACGAACGTGTCCCGACAGGTTCGATGCGTTATCGGGTCCATCATCGTCCCGATGACGTCATTTCTTCCTTTGTTTTTTTTACGTACTGCGTCGTAAAAAAATAGCGCGAAATTGTTTAGTCTACGAGATAACACCCCCTTTTTCCTAGAAAAATGTTGTTTACGACGAACATGTCTCGACAGGTTCGATGCGTCATCGACAAAAATACACGCTCCTACGCAGTGCGCTATCGAGTTAGTCTTACCCATTGTATGCCGCCTAGCGGCGTCGTTGCGAACAAGGCCCCCCGCGACCCGACGGACCCCGCGGCGCAACCGCGGATTTCCACGCGGCCCCCGCGGACTTCCGCGAACCCCCACGCGGACCCGCGGCGCGACCGCGAACGCGAACGCGGACCCCCTCTCCCCGCGCGGACCAGCGGCGCGGACCAGCGGCGCGGGTGAGTCATCCCGGTGACTCATCCCGGTGAGTCATCCCGGTGGTATGTCAAGGTCAACTCCCCCCTTCCCCTCACCCCGCGAAAAATCCAATATTTTTGTGTAACCCGATACCCCCTTCCCCCCTCACCCCCGCGAAATCCGATATCCTTGTGTAACCCGATACCCCGCCCCTCCCCCACCCCTCACCCCCGCGTTATCACCATGTAACCTAATACCTCTGTGTAACCCGATACCCCCCTCCCCCTCACCCCCGGGGAATCCCGATACCCCCCTCCCTCACCCCCTCGCCCCCCGCGTAATCCGATACCCCCCTCCTTCACCCCCCGCGTAATCCGATACCCCCTTCCCTCACCCCCCTCGGAGCTCCCGGCTTGGAACCCGCCTAGTTTAACTACTGACGCGCAGTAACAGATTTTGCCACGAATCTATCGCGATCTCCAGAGGCTCGCAATCGCGTCTTTACTTCAATTCCGCGGCCACGATACCATCCCGAGGCCCTTCGCTCTCGCTGTCGATCGCCATTCGATACGCGGTCTCAAGGGACCGCACGCGTTGCGATATTACAACGTTATCCCGGACGAGAGCGTGCACCGGAGGGCGGCGTCGTGGCGTTACATTTTGCGATTAATTACTGCGGGCAACCTCACCGATGTGATGTCTCCTCGTAGGGCTCCTCGCCGTCACCTCGTACGGAGGATCGTCGCAGCGCAACAGATTTTCCCGACTCGGGGCGGCTATCGCGTAGTTTAAGAAAACGTTCGGACTCGCCGACGGACGACCAGAGAGTGTCTCGCTAGATTCGCTCGATAACGGAATCGATGCGGCACCCCCTTCCGTAGGGGCGTGCCAACCAATCGAGAGCGAGCTTGCAAGCTCGCGCGATATTCTAACGCAGGATCGTCGTATGGTGGATCCATCGGGGGCGCGCAACGGTCCCTCGGCGGCGTAGCGACTTCTTCAATTTGTCCCTGGGCAGCGGACTGGACTTTGTTCTGGCCGGTGTGCCTCCGGTTGCCCTCGGGGCGGTCATCAGTCACCCCGCGGGCCGGTATTCCGTGGAGGCAGATTGCTGAGGCCGGGTTTTCCCCGGTACCCGGGGCCCCGCTATCGGTGGCCTTGTTCATCGCTGCCCCTTTTGCCGCACGCCTGCCGCGTTGCTCTCGCCGCCCGTGATCCCTGTAGTTTCCGCTCTCGCCACCCCTCCTCGGTCCTTGGTCCTCCCGGACCCTTTTCGCTATCGGTACTCCCTCGAAGATTCGCCGTGGTGTGGGTGAGGCACCGCGCGCATTATAATTACACATGAAAATAAAAGAATAGTCAAAACGCGGAAACGATATCGACTCTTTGGCCTCTGGAGATCTCGTCATCGCCTCTCTGGCTCGTCCCTGGGCGCAAATTTCCGCGCCTTGTGACGGCGGCGGGGCGCTGCCACGAAGCGGCGGGCCGCAACGTCACAACTTATGTACGCGTATGTGTACATACATAACGCATATATATTAAATGGAACAAAATAAGCATCTTTCAGACTTGCTTCAGTAGTCAGGTATGGAACAAATCATTGTACAGGATCATTAATCAGGATATATATCACAGTGTTGGTACAGGAATATAAAGGCAAGAACTGAAGTCGTTACAATATTTTAAAAAAAACTCACAGAATTAACAGTTGATGTGCAGACATCTAAACCATTGTATCCGAGCTGTATTGTAGCGGAGTTTGTCTCTGTTTGTAATGGATCTGCTCCAATCTTTTCATTCTCTATTTGAACTATTTCAGACACATTTTCATCATTGCAGCAGATTGGTCGACATATATATGTGTGATCATTATCACATGACGAACGTAATTTTTTCTTCTTAACCTTTAACATTATGTTAAAAGTGTCATAAAATAACAATATTTCATTAATTAACTACAAATATTTTATAAAAAGTTAATTACAAAAATGTTTACATGTATTCTTAATAAATTGAGAAATATTCGGAAAGTTAAATAAGTAATTTTATTAATATAATAAACTTACAGATAATTGTGCAGCAATATTACTTCTGTCCTGTAATGGCATTGAATATGTATGTTCATTAAATAGCTTCGATGGAAGACTATCGTTGAAAACTGAAGGAATTGCTCCGATTTTCAGTTTTTTCTTACCATCTTCTCTAACACGCTCCCAAGAAGACCTGTCAAAATGCTCCTGAAAAAATATGCATGCTATCAGTAAATGACTTCGCTATATATGTATATGTATATATTTGCTACACTGCAGCTTACAGAGCACACAAACAATGGATCCTTAGGCTCCCAAGTAGATCCATTAATATTCTTGATACTGTTAATCCATCTAGTTTTCTGTTCTTCATTTCTAGGAAAACGATGAAACATAAGTGTTTTGTTGTTGTTCTCGTCTACTACCTTCCGTCCCTTACTTTTATAAATATTTGTACATGTTTGTACACAGCACTTTATCCTGAGGAGGAAAAAAAAATGTTTCTCATAAAAAAAAAACAATAAAGTTTAATATTCCTTTCAATAAGTAGAATAATTTATATTTAATAAAGATTTATATACATATGAGAGTACTTACGTCATAATTAATAGGAGAATACGCAGGAAAACGACCGGATAGAGCACGTTCTGCTCGAGAAAGCACAGGCCCACGTAGACCTTCTCAAACCATATGATCTTCACCAGGTCTCGTATCTCGAATTGAGCGTGCTCATGACTACATAGTACCGGTCTTGAAAGGCACAGCCAAGGCAGCTGCTTGCGCAGCTGCGGCACGATGTAGTACAGGAGAAAGCCCAAGCAACTCACGATACTCCACAGTACCGGATTGAGCTCCGGTTGCAGAGCGGTGAACACCGTCGTACGATGAATTCCAAAAGACAGGGTGCCGATCACCGCGCACACGATTAGATCGTTCTTCAGTCTGGCGTTCACTGTCGAGCGTAACTTCTCCGGCAAAGGATCCACCAGCTCAGTATCTGACATTTGCTCGCCCAGTCTTTCTTCTTGCCGGACGTCTTGCTCTTGGTCTCCATGTAACTCGCGGCCACGTTATCAGGCTGCGACGACGACGTGTTTTCTATGATTTTGGCTTCCTTCTCTTCCGTGTACCTGTCTCCTGTCTCTGGTGGCCACAAATTTGTCTTGAGGATGCCCTATATCACGGTAAGATCCGAAGAATCACGGCCTTTCACAAAACCGTAACAGTAATGTCTCGCGTTGTCTCACGTGCAGCAGGCCTCTAACGTGCATTAACCTCACTTATTTAACCATAAGGGAGAAACAAAATGGCGCTGGAACACGTGATTTAGTTAGCCAATCAGACCATTCCCTTCAATGTCGCTTCTCTATTATCTAGGACTCTAAACGCACCTAGCGCCAAATACAAATGGCATTTATTATGAAAGAGTTTTACCTCAACAGTTGCCTTGATAGTTACGAAAAAAATTCATTCTACTCCATAGAATGTGTCAAAGTATGCAATTTTTTGGAGACGTAACACGTCCTTACTTTTGGAAGAACGGCTGGAAGGGGGAAACTAAATCTAAAATTTAACAATGGTTCCTTAAAGTACAGACTTCACCCTTTAAAATAAAAAATAAAAAAAAATTTCAGATATGACAATTTTTCGAGGAATCATGCTTATTTAAAATTGGGCAAATTTTTGACGTAAATTATTGTTACGATAATTTTGTTGCCCAATGTATATGTGTATATGTGTTGTTGCCGTCACGTTTGCATCATTATGCTCAAGATGGAACGACGAATCATTCATTGCGGTCATGTTGCTAACATGTTGCAGACAACATAACGTACTAATATTGCGGACCGTTTGCTCTTGAAATTGCGTCAACTGATTGCATGTATAAGCGCAGTCATGTAGCTGTATTTGTAACGTTGTTCTATTTCGAGGTCAGCAAATTTGCAGCAAATATATGAAAACACATGCAATGCATTAATTTGCTTAATATGCTCTATCACGCTTGGCTATCTGGGATGGTGCAACAGTAACGGGTCCCAAAGATGTACAAAGCATCTTAACGCACGGAGCGCACCAGTAGCTTCTGAATCATTATTAGGAAAGTTCTGAGACCCTGAGCACTTTTAGTTTTAAGTGACTTCAAATTGGTGATTCTGTCCAGTTGAGCGGTTATCAAAAACCGCTTATTTTCGTATCTTAAGACTAATAAAGTTTACGCAATCTGGAAATTGTCGCCTGAAACAGACAGATTGCCCACCAGTCGAGCTGCTTCTCCAGTGACACATGTCTTTAAGTAATGCATTTTCTCAACATTTGACAAGTCAGGGTTATCCCGTATCAGCGATACAAATAAGTCATGAAACGATTTTAGTCCAGTTTTGCTCAAGCATATCCAATCTAGCTCTAATCAGTTGACGATTCAAACGTGGTACATCAACATCTTCGAAGTCTGCTGCTTCTTGTATAAGATGAAATCGGCTTAGTGCAAAACGATCCTTGCGTTGATATTAGACATCTTAAAGTATGTAACATCCGGTGCGGAATTAAGCGTGGCTATTTGGCTCGAAGGACCAAAATATAATGTAGAGAAAATCGTACAGCAATTGAATTCTGGTTTCCGCACCGTGGATCCCTTCCTTCACTGACACAAATAATCGCTATTGTATCCGATATTTATATCGTAGTAATTCGCTGAAAGGAAAATTAGGTTAGAAGTCCAATTACTTCGTCACCTTGCTCCAGTTGAAAAGGTCAACGGCAAGCCTTTTGGCGTAATGTAAAAGAAAAGAGTCGAATCAGAGGTCTGTCACCTTGCGGCGTAATGTGAGAAAAAAAGAGTCGAATCAAAGACTCGATCACCTTGCGGCATGCCTTTAGAAAAGCCTCGGCTTGATCAGGGCTGAGATTTTATTGTAATGTTCTTACTTCCGTCCCAAACTGGGAGAAGGCCTTATTTGTAACCTCGAAAAGATCTCGGAAAGAAGGGGGATAGCAAAACACCTAAAAAGGCCTCATTGATAGCTGGGAACGAGACTTCTTACTCCCTGGATGCTGACTCGGTATCATCGCCTTACTATCTATCGTCAAGACTCTACCGTAAACTTGAATATATACGTTTAAGAAATTCGCTATGTCGTTAATCGCTCGCTAATATGTCTAGTCGCTTTTCTATAAATACGGGGTTCGTTAAGATTAATTGACTCAGTTTACATTTAACTTTTTTTATTTTAACATTTTCTACAGCTTAAAAATTTATGACAACTTGAACAAATAAAATTCTCTTTATTAATTTTTTTTTGATAATTTCTTCTACGTTCTCTTCCTCGAGATTTTGTTTGCGTCGCTCCACTATGATGTGTCACCTCAGGACGTTGTGGTTCTACAGTCTGCGTAGCTTTCTCCGAGAGCTCCTTTAGTGGACCGACGTTGTGGCTTCGAGGAGAAGAAAGTAGCGGAGAAATGAGACGGGGAACTTCAAACTCCTTTAAGAGTATTTTTAACTCCGGCCTTGGTGTAGAAGTTACTGGAAGGAAAGAAGTTTTTGATTTAGGTGCAACCAAGAGAGTTGGTCGACTGGCGCTAAGAATCGGTGAATGTTTGACAGGGCGACCTGCGCCAGTTAGCGACTTAACGCTTAAGGATAAATTACCTCTTGGTGATGGTGTCCGGGCACCGGAGGAATGAGGACTCACGAAGGAAGAAAGGGATCTCGCCTTAGAACGTCGTGCGTTGGTCTCTTCGTGGCTAGCACCGGAGGGCGAATCTAGCACGATTACCTTCCTTGGAGGGTCTGACACCGTGCGTCTTGCGCTGGGTGGCGGTTTATTACTGCTTGACAGATAAACCTTTTTTGGAGGATCCGAGAAGAGATCAGGAGCCGAGTGTTTTGCACCGGGAGTCGACTGAGCGTCGTTCGCAGGGCTGTCGCTCAAAACCACCTTCCTCCTCTTCGCAGAATATTGCTGCAAAGGCAGTGGTTGTGTTCTGCGTCGTTCCGTCGACTGCTTAACCTCCGCTTCCTTGGCAAGCCGGGAAGGGTGCTGCGTGTTATTGGAACGTGGCGGGGTGAGGCTAGCTCAACTGCTTCGACCGACTGCTCGCAATCCACCAAATCTTCTCTGCAACGGGCTCCTCTTTTATACCCGAGAAAAATCGGCGGCGAGTATCAACAACGGGGTTGGTAGGATACTTGCGTTTCGTGAAACTTGCAATCTGTCATCCAGGAAGCGACCTGAAATTCTCGCTTTCTGATGACTTGATACTCTCCGCGTTTGACAACTTGAATTTGTCCCGCGCGCATCGTAACCTGCTTGCTGTCGCGGAAACCACGTGTCGTCGGAGCGTGGGTCCTGGGTACATCCACCTCTCCTTTCCGTTTGCTTTCATCACTTTCCTTGTTTTCTAACGCTGATTCTTCCGAATCCGAGTCAACAAATGCTTTTACTTGCGTCAAATTTTTTTGATATGTCTTCCCGTCTTTGGATCTTACCGTTACCGTGTTTCCTTTTTGCTCCGTGACTTTGAATTCCTCCGCTTTAAAATCAGTACTAAGCTTATTTTTCTTTTCCCCCCTGACTAACACTTTATCACCAACGTCCAAACTATTTTCTCTAACCCTATTCTTCTTATCATAATAATTTTTACCCTTTAACTTCTCCCAGGCATCCTTCTCTCTTATTTCTTCATCCAACTTCACTTGATGCTCTATTTCTGGTAATTTAGTCTTTAGCTTCCTTTGAAATAATAATTCTGCGGGTGTAACTCCGGTAACCGAATGCAGCGTAGATCTATAAATTAATAAAAATTTTTGGATTTCCTCTCGCCAATTCCTATCCTCCACATGCGCAATCTTTAGCCTTTTCAAAAGACTTCTGTTCTGTCTTTCTACTTCTCCGTTAACTTCGGGCC
Source organism: Temnothorax americanus (assembly GCF_048541705.1). Lineage (NCBI taxonomy): Eukaryota > Metazoa > Arthropoda > Insecta > Hymenoptera > Formicidae > Temnothorax > Temnothorax americanus. Next base: position 1,369,143 of record NW_027509496.1, on the reverse strand, counting down.
AGTACGGGGCCGTGTGTGCAATTTTAATCTCGTTAGCGCTTAACCAATTTTTAAATCGCTCATTCGCAAATTGCGGTCCGTTGTCGCAGACCAAAATATTTGAGAATCCGTGTCTCGCAAATATCTCGAAAAGGGACTCTATTACTTTATCCGTAGTTGTACTCTTCAAAATTTGTACTTCAAAATATCTACTGTAGTAGTCTGTTACCACCAAAATATTCTCCCCTGTCGGCAACGGACCCATTAAATCTATCGCAATTGATTCCCAAGGACCAGCGGGCAACTCGTTTCGCTTCAACGGTGGTCGTGCTACAGTGTCCTGTACCAGCTAGCATCCTTTACATGCTTTTACGGTTCTTTTGGCATTTCTATCTATTCCGTCCCACCAGACTTTGCTTTTTAGTCTATTCTTTATGGCTACTATGCCCGGATGGCCTTCATGCGCTATCTTAAGCGTTACTTGCTTCAGTGATTCCGGGACAACGATCCGCGTTTCCCTTAAAACAATATTATTGTTACAACATAACTCGTTTTTTAGCATCCTAAATCTAGATTTTTCAAGTTTACTCCAGTTTCCCGTTTTTAACGTTTCTCTTACGTCTTCTAAAACCCGATCTTTCCCTGACTCATAATCGATTTCTTCTAACGTCATCGCTTTCGGCACAGCTTCTTTCGTCACCCAATACACATATTCTTCATCTATGCCTCGATTTTTAGCTCCTATTTTCTTTTCCGCTGTACTCAATCTCGACAATGCATCCGCTATATTTGTTTTCCCCCTTTTGTACACGACTTTATACTTAAACTGCTGTAACCGCAATATCCATCTTTCTACTTTAGCATTTGGTTTAATCTTAGGCGCAAATATAAATTCTAGAGCTTTATGATCAGTGACTAGGTCAAATTCAATACCATACAACCAAATATATAATCTCTTGCACGCATAAACTAACGCAAGCGCTTCTTTTTCCGTCTGTGAATAGCGTCTCTCACAATTCGTTAAACTTTTGCTCGCGTAACTTATTACTCGCCATCTCCCCGCATGGTCCATTTGCGTCAACACACAAAACCCACTGCCACTGGACTTGCATCCGCTATTATTCTTGTTTTTGCGCCCTTATCATATATCCCGAGGGTCTTTGCATTAATCAGTCTTCCTTTTAAAATTTTAATCGATTCATCTTGTTCTTTTCCCCAAATAAACTTTGCATCTTTTCTCGTTAATCTGCGCAACGGTTTGCTTATTGTCGTTAAATCCGCAATAAACGCCGCACAAAAATTTACTAGACCCAAAAAACTACGAATCTCATCTGCCGTTGTGGGGGTCTAAACCTTTGCACCGCTTTTACCTTCAATTGCAACGGTTGATAACTTTTACCCGAAATACGAAAACCCATGAATACAATTTCTTGCTTTCCAAATATACATTTTTTTTTATTCAACGTTAAACCGTGTTCCCGTAATCTGTTAAGCACTTGCTTCAACCTTCTATCGTGTTTCTCTTTTGTTCGGCCCCCGACAACGATATCATCTAGGAAATTCTTTACCCCTTCAATTCCCTTCAAAATTGACTCGATGATTTCCTGAAACATTTCTGGAGCACAGGTAATACCGAGCATTAATCGTTTGTGTCTATATAATCCCGTATCTGTTACGAAAGTTGTAATATCTCGCAATTCTTCACTTAATTCTATTTGGTGGTACGCGGACTTAATATCTAATGTGCTAAACCATTTATTCCCTTTTACCGTATCTAAAATGTCCTCTAACACGGGTAACAAACGCCGCTCACGTTTGATTGCTGCATTCGCCCTTCGCATGTCGATACATAATCTAAGCTCTCCATTTTTTTTTAATATCGGGACTACCGGCGACACCCACGCTGTCGGACCCCGCATTTCTTCAATTATATCGTCATCCAGCAACTTTTGAATTTGTCTTTGCATTTGCTCCCGCAATTTGAATGGTACCCTACGCAACGGTTGTGCCACCGCCGGACGTGATCTATCGATTGGTAGCTTTAGCTGGAAATTCTTTAACTTTCCTAATCTTTTAAAAATTTCGTCATCTTGAACTCTCATTTCATTACTATTTACCGACGTATCCAACCCTATTCGCAAAATTCCTAGTTCTTCCGCTGTTTTGTACCCCACTATTCCTTTGCCTTTTCCTTACATTACAACAAAAGTCGCTCGCGTTTTCCTGTCTCCGACTTCGAGGTTACATTTGAATTCCCCTAACAATTTGAGTGCTTTATTTTGTCCGTACGCGTAAATTTTTTGTGCTACCTTTCTTTTTGACACGCAATTTAATTTTCTTAGCCTTAAAATATTTTCACGTCTCCTCGTCAATTACGTTACACGACGCTCCTGAATCTATTAACAGATTTAAAACTATACCTCCTACTTTCGCGTCTATCGTTTTACTGCATAACGCCTAGATTCTATCCGCCGGCTGCAATCCGAACGCATAACTGTCATCTCCGTCGTCACTCTTCTCGTCGTCTTTCTTGTCCAGTTCTCTAACGCTTTTCTTCTGCTTCCAGCGCCCCTGTCTGCCCGCGTCCGCCTTGTCTCCTGATCGGCATACTCCCGCGAAATGGCCGACATCTCCGCACCTGTTACACTTCTTTCTTTTTGCCGGGCATCTGTCGTCCTTGTAGGTGTGCCCTTTATATTCGCAACGAAAACATATGGTTTCTCTGTTTGTCGCCATACCTTTGTTTTGCTCTCTGCCACGACCGGTCAATCTTGCTACCGTTTGCCCCTCGTTGTTTTTTGTTTGCCTCTCCACCGCCTCGATCGTTTGCGCTATATCGAGCGCTTCCTTTAACGTGATCTCGTTTTTCTCTAAAATGCGACGTCGTATCTCACTCGACGTGCAACACTCCACGATTTGACTGCATATTTCGACCTCTTCTTCCCTGAATCCGCAGTTCTTCGCCTGTTGAAGCAATCACGTGACGTACTGCGCTACCGTTTCTTCTTCCGCTTGCCTCAACGTACGAAATACATGCCTTTCATACGTTTTGTTAGCTTTCGGTTTGAAGAATGCCTCCAACGCATCGACCGTCTTCTGATAAGGATTTTCTGTGCCCGTGATCGTATCCGCTTCTGGGATCGTATAAAATATGTATTGTAACTCGAATCCTCCGTGATGTAGTAGCATGGCTTTCTTCCTCTTATTATCTGTTATGCCTTTGCTTTCGAGAAACAGATTTAGGCCTTGCAGCCATCTTGTCCACTTTGCGTAAACGTTTCCGCCCTCCTCGTTCGGATTGAACCCCGGATCACCGCCTTCCTTGTTCGTTTCCATTCTTCCTTGACGTTCCCCAAGCAGCATTTTGACGTCCGCCCGTCGTTAAGATAAACACACTTAACGTTGGTATCCAACGTTTTCGCTACGTCGTTTCAACCCTCTTTTGCACTAATTTGGGGAATCAAATTTAGGTTGTACCAACCTTGGAATCCGACTTATATAAGTTAAATTGAGGTTACATTTTTTTCACCAGTTTTAACGTTGGTATGTAAACTTTGATTTTGTACACTCTGCTAGACCTGAGGTTATTTTTTCACAACGTACATTTTAGGTGTAGTTTTCGTGCTTCCATTCAAACCATATGACGGCATTGGTGTAATAAATGTATCATAATACGTACTTATCAATTTGGCACAAATAAAATGGCTTTATAAAAAAAATATAGTTTACGCAGTCTTTGATATTATTGTAATTTTGCCATAAATACACGAACCCAGCACTGAAATTGTATAACAAAACCCACTTTATTGATAAATGTGGAAATGATAGGTCGAAATTAGACGAATCCTTTCTAAAATATTCCAATTAACTAAATATTCTAATAAATAACTAAAATTTTCCAAAGTGTAGATTTTAATTTTTTTTCATCAAAATTACTTTTAAGATATATATGTTGTCAAAACCTTAACAACAGATATTATATAAATGCTTTAAATTTTTAATAAAATGCGTTAAAAAATACAAATCTAAATATACGGGAAAATGGCGGATTATTTGCTTTTCTCTTTGAGGAATGAAAATGGCGAAGTCAGCGTTCCGCACTATATCAAACTTTACGTAGTAAAAGGTGCGATAAATTCTACTAAAATTTGTCTTCTCGTATAAAATAATTAACTTTTTCAGACTTTTCCAAACTAAGTAGTATACCACTGTAGGCAAATTGTACCTATATTGACTAAAAGTCTTAACAAGGTCGCCAAACTGACTTAACATGTCGATAAAGTATCAATTAGTTGAAAATTCTATACTAGATTTGCGAATGAGTTGTATATCTTAACCAAATCCGACCTATGGAATACCATCTGTATGGTGATCTAGAGCATGGTTATGGCAGCCGTGCAGCCGAGCGAACGCGCTCTCGAGCTGTGAACCGCACGGCGCGCGCGCGTTGTTTCCCGACGACACGATGATAACCGCGTGAAATGAGATAGACCGGTTTGGCCGTGGATCGTCAACATTCGTCGCATAGTCCTTGTAGCTCACGCACGACGCCGCGAATTGCCGTCGACGATGCCCGCCTGACGCAGCAGTAATCTGCTCTACATTCATTTAGGCAGAATTTGTTACCATTTTTTGCGATTTCTTAACGTCAGTCAGAAATGACCACAGGCGACGTTTCACAACGTTAGCGTTTTACAACGTTTGATAACAAAACGTTGGTTTACGTTGGCAATTACGTATTGAAGTCGCTCAAAAAGTGTAGTGCAGAGTATAACGTCAGGCGAACGTTAAATATCTTAACGTCGGGTAATAGGACTTAAACTGTTTCAAATTTGACGTTGGGAAAGTGATAAAAAAAGCACGTCGTAATTTTAACGTTTAGACAACGACCAAAAAACGTTAGTAATTATAAGTTGCATTTTATAACTTTCTTGAACCGCTTACAACGTTGTGATTAGTAGAAAAGTAGTCCTTAGTCGGAAAGTTAACCGAAAAATGCTGCTTGGGTCGCCTCCTCGTCGCCAATGTAATGTATTCGTGGGGTAATGAGTAACTCCGGCTTGAATAATACTAAGCTCTTTATTGTGCACGCTACCGAGCTACACGTCACGCTGTCATGGTCTTTTCTCTTCTGCCCGTCCCGACGCTGCTCGCGCGTTATCTCTCGCCGGTCCGTATAACCGGTCGGTATAGCTGGTCTCGCGCGTGTATGTCAACGCCTACAGGAGATACAAAGGTTACCCTGGAGGCTGGTGGCTGACGAAGGTTGCGCAATGCGAATTCTCAATTCTTAGAAGATTTGTACGTAAACACACATCCGGTTCGATAACAAACGGGGTGAGTTGCAGGCCTAAAATCAAGATTATTAAGAATAGCTGAATTCAGCGCATTTCTGTTGGCGAGTGTATAGACGCATATTTCTCTACGTAACTGTATAGCAAACGAATCGAGCGCGACTCGAGTAACTTCGGCAGCTCTCGACCTCACACGTTGGAGATTTTTAATTCATTTTACCCTTGGCTGCAATTCACTATGGAGGTCAGTGTGGATGACAGGTTGAATTTTTTGGAAGTTACTATTATACGCTCTAAAAAAATTGCTTGATATTTGATTGGTTTCATAAGTCCACTTTTTCTGGGGGATATTTGAACTTCTTATCACAACATGATTTTTGCCAGAAAAAAGGAACGGTCATTAGCCTAACGGACAGAGTCTTTAGATTGTCACACCCTGAATTTCAACAAAAAAACTTGAAATCAATAGTTCGTATTTTAATAAAAAAAATGCTACCCGTTAGATTTTATTTTTAAAGTCATGTACAAACGCCTGAGGTATTTTTTTGCAAACGTAAATGCAAGGAAAAAGACAATTGATAGAGGTCCATTTTTTGTGATACCATATGTCCCCACATTAACAGAAAAATACAGAAATATCACAGAGATCTTGAATTAAAGCTATCGTACGTGAGCACAAAGAAATTAAACAAATTCATTAAAGTACATAAGGATGTTCTTCCTAATTCGTCAGCTAGGAACGTAGTATACCAAATTAACTGTAAAAACTGTGATGCATCCTATGTTGGACAGACCGGTAGACAACTGCATACGAGAATAAAAGAACATGAATCTCACATAAGGAGGAATGGTAGTGATCATTCAGTGGTGACGGACCATAGGGTTGAATGTAATCACGATTTTATTTGGAATTATGTGAAGATCTTAGATAGGGAACGGTTTCTAAATAAAAGATTAATATCTAAAATGATTTACATTAAAAAACAAACAAACGGTATAAATTTGCAAACGGACACGGAGAATTTGCCTGAAATGTATATAAATGTTATTGAAGGTCTTGCGAAAATATAAAAACATTGTTGTTCTTGTTCGTCATATTTCCCTTTCCATGTACAGCAACGATATTGTAAGAGCGGTTGTGTCATTGTTCGTCTAAACGTTGACGAGACACAGTCCGTTCCTTTGCTGTCACGGATAGTCCTGCAAGGAGAATAACTGCGATGTAACGAATGACTGCACTATCTGTTAAGTAGCGTTAACGCATCGCATAACGTGTTGTATGCATACAGTCCTGGGGTAGTTGTCACTCTGAGTATCTGTATATAGGTATCTTTTCCATCGAATCATGACTGATTATCTACAAACGAATTTCCTGGCGCTCAAACCAGAAAATCACACACTAAGATACCTGGGAAGGCTTCGGAGTGTGCATCTGCCCAAAGGACTGTTAGGAGTAATTGATTTGTCGAAGAGGCTTACGGAAAAGGAAAAGGAAGGCTCAATTTTTTTTTAGATTTAGTACTACGTAATGTGTAGACAACGCGCGAATAAGGATGACCCAAAAAAAGGGTCGAAACGTATGTAATTTTGTAATCGACACTTTAATCGTGATTTATTGACATGTAATAAATTTTAGCGATTGTAACCACGCTTGGCTCTTATTGCCTGATTAATTTTAATATTTGATATACTGAGCCTTTATACAGTATTAATTTACGAAAAATATTAAGGTGTTATACCAGATAGGTAGTTTTCTGATGACAGGGGTAAAGCAACAAAATCAGGATCAATGAAAATGTGAAGCAACAAAATCAAGATGATTAAATCAGTCGAGATAATTTTTGAAATCGGAATTTTAAGATGCTGTGCTAGTGTTATGTTCTGCGGACTCCACAATTTTCCTTTTTCGCGGAACTTCCTATGCGGTTATGATAGCCCTTAAAATTAGGATAAGTAAACTGAGCACGGACGGTTATCGATCGGTGAGTGAGCTTTGATCCCTGCACATTCCCTTTTTTTTATAACTAAACTACCTATTTGCCTAAGCGACTAAAAGCGACCTTCCAAATGACGAATTGCTGACAAACGGGGCATACGTAACTAGATTTTTATCAACCTTGTCGGGCCCATAATTGTAAACCCGGCGACACGACGCGTCAAAAGGGCCTTAATTCCAGACAAAGTTTGATAAGGATCTTTATTGCATCGCGCGACTAGCCCAAAATACCCGCGCAATGTTCCGAAAAACAGAAACAAAGTCTAAAACGTGTTTTTAGAAATCTGTAAGGGCACATGGCGGAGGTTTCTGTTTGCAATAAAACTGCAATTAAGATTAGAAGGGTATACATCGTCTGTCAACATAGGAACAGGGTCACGAGATAAATAAGGAACCTAATAAAAGAGAAATCGGCGATAGTCGAAAACAGAATGAGTCACTAGAAGAAGCGATAGGTTGCACCCCCAATAAGACAGTGGAAGCCTTACAAGAAGACTCACCAATAAGCAGCCGTAAAAATCGATAACCGTCTGTAGATCTCCAGGATAGGCAAAAACTTAAAAATCTACTTCTTGAGTGAGAAACATCTCGCCCAATAAGAAATCCTTTAAACAAAAATAATAAACATCCCGCCAATAAGAAATTCTCGAAACGAAAACCAGACACATCCCACACGAAATCTACCCCTTCCATCTTTTGAACTTTCCTATATAAATCGCGACATCACGGGACTTCTGCTCTTAAATCAGCTTCTCTTCAGACAGTTCACCTCTTCACCGGTTCATCTCTTTAGATCAAATTCTCTTCCCTCCGGTTCATTTCTCCAGTTCAATTTACTTCCTTTCTCTTCCGTTTTACGAACAGTATCACATTCAAATCCAATCTTGAGTTTTAAGTTAAAATTTGTGCGCAGACTTAAACTCGACGAAAGCCTACCCACCGGGCCCAAAGATACAGCCAGATTGAACGTAACACATCATCAAGTAGTAAGTCTTGTAATTCTTTTCTCCTTTTTCGGGTTATCGTTCCCCTTTCTATCCCTTTATTTTAAAAGTGGTCTAACAACTATCGGATTCCTGGGAGTTCATTAAGTATAACAAGTTTATTAGCATCGCGGATTTAGGTCGATCGGCGTAGGCATTGGATTCGCGGCGGTCGTTGGCGTTGTCGCGGGTCTGGCTGACTTATCGGCTTTTGACTCCCGGCGTCTTCGTCGCTGTCGCGGACTCGGCCGGTTCGCTGTCACTTTAAACTCGTAACGATTTTTTTTTTTTTTATATATATATTTCCGAGCGGGGGTCTAAAGAAGATTGACCACTGCATAAGTAAAATCCAACATAATAGTTATTTTAAAATTACATGAATTATATTTCTAATAATGTCCTATTAAACGTCAATTATTAAATCGACGGAACAGGCTGGTTATAGAATCAATAAAATTAAACGTCCTAAAACCTTAAATAACCTTAACCTTATTTCAATGGCGGTATCCTTATTTTCCATGCATAAATTTTTGTCTCTCTGTTTTCACCCCGCAAACATCTCTTTATATTTTATTTTTAATTGCGACTAAATTTAGTTTCAAATCCACATATACACCGCACGCACACTTAGTTAAACAATTATGTAATTCAATTTTGATTTTAATTGTAATAATAGCAGGCAAAATTTCAAAATAAGTTTCCCCTTTAAAAATCTTGCCCGATTACCCCCGCACTAATGTAACACCTGCGAAGAATACACACACGTTACACATACATTCGACATTTACACTTATAAATGTATTCAATTTTATTTTGCCTAATTCTCATTTATTGTTCACCTAGCTTATATTATTTTAATAAATGTTTATCTTATGTTAAATATTAATTTTAATCTGCATTCATTTATAACTTAAAACCTCACCTACTACCATCTCCTTCTCGAAGTCGCACGAGGTCCGATTCTGAGTTAAAAGGATTAAATTCCCTGACTCAAAAAAGGACCGACGATCGCACCACTCACGGAAGGCGTCCTAGCGTCGCTACGGACGTTGACCCTTCCTGAGTCATAAAAGTGCGTTCGGCTCGCGCCCGCGCCACGCGCCTCAAAGCGTGTACCTGCGAGCGACAATTGCAAGTATCTAGTTGCGTCCTTCCTTACCCCAACCCCTCTGATTAGCCTTTCCTTTGCTTTCCAGTTTTTTTTATCCTAATCCTGGGGTTGGACGTAATACTAGATAGAAGTAACGAGGGGTAGTTTTCTGATGATAGGGGTGAAGCAACAAAATCGAGATCGATGAAAATGTGAAGCAACAAAATCAAGATAAAATAATCCGTCGAAATATTTCTTGAAATCGGAATTTTAAGGTGTTGTGCTAGATAGGAGTAACTGGGGGTAGTTCTCTGATGATAGGGGTGAAGCAACAAATTCAGGATCAATGAAAGTGTAAAGCAACAAAATCAAGATGGTATAATTAGTCGAGATAATTCTTGAAATCGGAATTTATGGTGTCGTGCTAGATAGAAGTAACGGGAGGTAGTTTTCTGATGATAGGGGTAAAGCAACAAAATTAGGATTGATGAAAATGTGAAACAACAAAATCAAAATAATATAATCCGTCGAGATATTTCCTGAAACCAGAATTTTTACGGTGTTGTACTACATGGGATTAATTAGGGGTAGTTTTCTCATGGTTGGGGTGGTGCAACAAATTTGGGAAAAAGCGACAAATTAGCAACAAAAGAGCACTTTTCTGTGTATGTTTTATTCGATTGTGCTAAAGTGGGTATGTCAGATAAACGTGTAAAAAATGACAGACATTATTCACATACATATGTATCTAATTGTATTAATTGAAAACTATGACCCAAAACCATCGAAGCGGACGAAAACTTGCCCGTTTTGCGCAGATTCCCCCCTCCCCCACAAAACGCTGTATTTATGAATTACGTAGCGCGCCCATAGACCTAGGAAGGGTCCAGACCAGCGCATCCCTTTCACATGCTGACAACACATACCAAAGCAACAACCACGTTGTGTCATGTCCGTAAGCTGTCGAGTGTCTGAACGTTTACGAGTTTAACCGAAGTTTGTCAAGAATGATCTCTATTTCCCTTCACGCGCTTTCACCTACCCCGCAGACTTACGCTCCAGCCTTTTCCTAGGTCTATGAGCGAGCCATGCTCTCCCATTCCCTACTTTACCGTATATCTGCAGATCGTCGATGTTCTCTCACTGGACAGAGTATATGTAGCTTGTATCCCAGGGGGAAATGGTAAATCGGATCGACATCGATCAGACGTCGATGGCGTCTACAGCTTTCCCAGATCTAAATAGCAAATCAGATCGACGTCGATCAGACGTCGATAGCATTTACAACTTCGACAACAGATAGTTGGTACACGCGACCTACCGTTTCTCCCTCTATGTTGATAAAATGTACGTATTAACGAGTAATTGTCTGCGAAAACGTCCTACGAGAAAATTGCACCTCTCCGCCCATCATACGTTTTAATTGATTGACGAGCATTGCGATTGCAAGCTAACTATTTTGACTTCAATTGTAAGTAGTGTTTTATTCTATAATTTTATGCTTTTGTATGCACATCTTGAGGGTGGATGTTACTCCGAATGCACACAGATATCGGTAATAAACCACAATGATAAAGGACAGTACACTAGTTTGAAATTTCTGGCGTCCGAACCAGGAATCTGTGCGAAGATGCTTAGGAAGGTGTCGGAGTGCATGTCTGCCCTAACGATGACTTGATTACGACGAATTTGTATGTTGAATTACTTTATAATGCGCTGAGGAAGACCCCAAAATAGGGTCAAAACGTTCGCTCTCGTTAATTAATTTTTATGTATCGGATAATAAATTTTAGCGACTAACGACTCGCCTGGCTCTTATTGTCTTTATTAAGCTTTAATTTTAATTTTTGAGCCTAGGCTTAATTAATTATATATAAAGTTTGTCAGATTCAATTTTAAGTTTATATATATATAATGTACGTATATGTATATGTGTGTGTACACCCTGGCGGAAAAATTTTCTATGAATAACTACAAAATTTAACTCTAGAAATAGAAATGTGTACATTTTTGTTGAAATATTTAATTTTTTGTAAAAATAGTTATTTTTTTGTAGAAATATCTACGAAATAGTACCACAAATTATACAATGTTCTTAAATAAAAAAATTATTGCAAGTAGTATTTTATGAAAAACTGCAATTTTATAAAAAATAGTACAAAAATCTACAAATTTTAAAAATTTAAGAAGAAACAAAATCTTAAAAAATTAAAACATCTGCTTACTTGTAGAATACTACAATTATTTATAAATGATTATAGAAATCTTGTACCACAATTTAAGTATCGTAAAACTATGCAACTTAGAATCTAATTCAGTTTTTAGTTTCTCATAAAATATTACAACTGCGTACAAATACTAACAGATACTAAAAAATTTATTACAATTAAAATTTGTAATTTTTAGTTAAATGTTACAAGTTTTTACACAAATCTTCTAAAATTCATTTATTATTAATAACTTCTTAATTCGCAGAAGTCAAAATACTTATGTTTTTATTTTCGTATAGTCTGTTGTAAAGTCTAATAGAAAAATACATAAATGTAGTATAAAAAGTCGACTTGTTTGTGATTGTGCAAACAAAAATCTATCGATTAATTTTAAACACAGTATTCGTGTTTCGAACTTATCTACTGACATTGACCGTTTTCGAAACTTTAATTGTTAATAACTTTTTAACCATGGGTGTGCAAACGAAAAATCGACCTGTTTCAAAATGTGCAAACGAAAATCTATCGATTAATGTCATTTTAAACACAGTATTTGTGTTTCGAACTTATCTACTGACATTGACCGTTTTCGAAACTTTAATTGTTAATAACTTTTTAACCAAAGGTGTGCCAACAAAAAATCGTCCTGTTTCAAAATGTGCAAACGAAAATCTATCGATTAATGCCATTTTAAACACAGTATCCGTGTTTCGAACTTATCGACTGACATTGACCGTTTTCGAAACTTTAATTGTTAATACCTTTTTAACCAAGGGTGTGCAAACGAAAAATCGACTTGTTTCGAAATGTGCAAACGAAAATTTATCGATTAAGACTATTTGGATCTAATTTACTCGTAGTTGGGGGGCTAATGTAAAGTTGGTCCCCCCAAAATTGTTTTGTTAATAACTTTTTTACTAAAAATATGCAAACAAAAATTTGAAATGTGCATACATGTGCAAACGATGAGCAATCAAATGAGCTAAAAAAAATCAATTTTTTTTAGTTGGGAGGCTAACTTCACACGGGTGCAATTACAGAGGTAACAGTACAAAATAAAAATATTTTATTAAAATACATAAACCTTTCTTGTCAAAAAACTTGGCGCTGCTAGAGAGAGAGAGAGAGAGAGAGAGAGAGAGAGAGAGAGAGACCTTTTACAAAAGTAAATATTACTTATTCTCTGTACTTATTCTATACTCATTCTATACTTAATTCTAATTGCTTTAAAAATCTAAACTTATCCTATACTTAATCATAAGCCGCATTATTCATCGTCTCACACACACACACACACACACACACACACACACACACACACACACACACACACACACACACACACACACACACACACGCACACGCACACGCACACGCACACGCACACGCGCACGCGCACGCGCACGCGCACGCACACACACACACACACACACACACACACACACACACACACACACACACGCACGCACGCACGCACGCACGCACGCACGCACGCACACACACATCACCTACACCCATATCACTCGCTCGCACATACACACCACGCTGACCTAATTTTGAGGTCTAGCAGCGCCAAGTTTTTTGACGAGAAAAGTTTATGTATTTTAATAAAATATTTTTATTTTGTACTGTTACCTCTGTAATTCTTTGCGATGCAATTAAATTTTTTAAAATACATAAATATAAACTTTGTATTTAGATACTTTGTATTCCGTTGTGTTGGGTTTAAATATTTTAATATAATAAAATATTTGTATTTTGTACTGTTACCTCTGTAATTCTTCATGATTCCATCTTTTATTCTATTGAAAATAAACTTTGTATTTAAACTCGAAAAAAAAACAGTTGTAATATTATCTCAAAAAAACCTAAATAACAAGAGGTAAACGTAATCTTTGTACCTCGAAAAATATATGTTCTTTCTGTAATTGGCGCTGTAATTTAAAAAGAGATATTATTTCTTTTTTGTAATTGTAATAGATCACTTGAAGCGCGACTCATCTTTGGTAAGGTAATGTAATTTTGTGATGTGTATCATTTGAGTTATAATTTTTTAGAAATAAAAATACTATTGCTTAGGTTTTTTCGAGATTTTTTGAGATACAAAGATTACGTCTACCACTTGTTACTTCGGTTTTTTCGAGGTAAAGATACTACTGCTTAGGTTTTTTCGAGATTTTTCAAGATACAAAGATTACGTCTACCACTTGTTACTTCGGTTTTTTTCGAGGTAAAGATACTTCTACTTAGGTTTTTTCGAGGTATAATATTATTACCACTGTTTTTTTTTCGAGGTTACGTCTACCACTTGTTACTTAGATTTTTTTGAGGTATAATACTACCACTGTTTTTTTTCGAGGTAACAACATACATATACACTACTATGCGTGTACTTGGCGCATTTTTTTACCTTTTTTTAAAAAATCAAAATATACCTAACAATGTGTACTGTCTATACACAGATATCAGTAAATTACTTCCCTTATCACCGACCCAAGCAACACGTGTTAGTCAAGTTAACGTCATGTAGACGTCAACCTGAGGTCAAGTAAGTCAAGGTCATTTTAACATCAATCAGTACTTCCATATTGACACATTTTTCATGTCATTTGGATATCAAAATGACATCATTTTAACTTTTTTATAAAGGCGTGGGGCGTACGAGCATGCTTCGATGCGTTGCGGCTACGATAAGGAGCATAGGGAACAAGGTGTAAAATATAATACATGTCTTTATGGACTATTTGGTTTATTATTGTCCATATGCTTCTCATGTATTTTTAATATAACACAAAAATAATCAAAAGAACGTCTTTTATGTGGAGGTACTTGCAGGTCTGCCTTTGTATTTACAGCTCGACTATTAATGATTGAATTTCCTGATACTTAAACTATGTATTTAATTTATATGTGATTTATATTAATACCGCGTTATACTCTCAAAAATTCTAAAAATTGTAGTCAATTAATATATCGAAAGGTTACTTTTCAAACGAATTACACTAGTTGAGTTTTCTTAATAACCAGTACGATTTTACGTTCTTACTGGAACGTGCACAGTCTTAATTATTCAATAATATAATTAAACTCGTGAAAATGTCAACGATTTAAAACGGCGAATGCAAGTCGACTCTTCTTTCGAGTCATCTTCACCATTTATTTAGTTCCCTTCTTGAGGAGATGTCGTGACAAGCGAGCTGGTATGCACGGTTATAATGGACATTTTTGTTGTGAAAAGGAAAAATATATTTAGTCAATCGTTAAAACAGAAACAGAAAAGAGAGAGCTCACCTCAAGGTCTGCAACAGCCAGAGAAGTACAAAAATTAATTATTCAAATCTTGTTCTTTTTTTATGTAGAGGGTTGGCAAATGTCATCTTCCGCAGCATCTTCCTTTTCCTCAATATAATCTTCCTTTTCTGCTTCTTCTGGTTCTTCCTCGTTGTTCAAATCAATCTCATTGTCAGGATCGGTCAATGTTCCCTCAAAATGTTTAACAGTTACGTCGATTTCTTCATCGTCACAGTGATCTATTATAATGTCGATGTTTGTGCATGCTTGACCTCGATAGTTGAAACAAGTCACAGAGCATCGCAATCTAACTTTTCTGCAACAACAATTCGCTTTGCAGTTTTTTGTGCATTTGCAGAAGATCTTCTTCAGAAAATCCTGCGGAGCGGCTTCCTTCATTGAAGGAACTGGAAATAAACCATTTTTTGTATATTTCCAGCCCCAATCATGAGGATTTTTTTTAACTTCGCGCCACTGCTGAATCTGATGATAGACTCTGAGAGAGTGTTGAGCAGCTGCTTCAGTAGGTGGTATAGAAGCAAAGTTAAACATTACTTTCGACGTAGATTTGGCAAAGCATAAAAATCGAAACTCATCCAGAAAACTATTCCTCTTTGCTCCGTATAAAGCGAGAATACATTTTTGTCCTGCTATGTCGATGAAATCTGGATGAGCATCCGGATCTCCAAAAATTTTTGAAATATTCTGCAAATTTTCATCTTTTTAGAACAATTTAATAAATTTTATTTTACCTTGCCTAAAAAATGTTGAAGTGGTATCACAACCAATAAATGCTTGAAAAAACAGAATATGCACAGCAATATCAGGATTGGAAGAAAGTAGATAAATAAATCTTCTGCTCTGTTTTTCCTTTGCTCGGTTTCATGAAATAGATGTTAGATTTAGATGATGTTAAGGCTGTCAATAACACTAACAAATCAATATCTTCGCCAACTATTACTACGAAATCGTAATTCTTCGATGCATCAATCGCAGTATTGACAATAAGAGTGTCAGCATCTTCAATAGCTTGCTTGATAAATCCTGCAGTTTGAAGTTTTTTACCCAACATTGAGATAAGTCTATCCTTATTTTTTTCATTTGATAGAAATTTTTCTTTGGGGCATAATAACTATCATAGATTCATTGAGAAGTACGCTCGCAGAAACATAATCGCCATAACTATATCTTTTAATTTATTTAAAATCTTGGATGCTCCCCTCTAGCTTTTAACAAAGAATGTACTTATAGCACTGTCAAGTAAATAATACAAAGCCAAATGTGTGAATCAACAACGGTTCACAATAACAACGCCATTTACCTGAGAAGAGAGATACGGCGAGATAGAGTCGCTAAAACCGTTTGTTACAAAAAGTATCCTACTCCTCCCGGCTCTGGCGCCAAAACTATAGGTCGTAGGAAAAAAACCTGTACTTTCTTTTTTGTAGAGAATTTAATTTTCTGCAATATTGTATTAAACTATTTTAGCTTAAGTCTAATAGAAAGTGAGATATTCGCGAAAAACTGATTTTTTACCTTTTTTTCCAAGATGGCGGCCAAATCACACCACGAGGGAGGTCGAAAACTTAGTATGTCATTACTGACACCCAAACAAAGAGATTAAAATTTTTTGCAGCTTTGTCCTAATTAGTCGATTTATTTGTTATTTTTAACGTGCCGACTGGACTATATACCAAGCGCTGTGCACTCGTGTTTAGCCACCTTTTAATAGCAGCTTTAGCATCTAAGAGCTTACTCCCAGGGTATAACTTGAGAAGTGAACCTGAAGGAAGTATGATTGTATAAATACTGAGCTTCAATATCTAGAATCCATAGAGAAAAATTGTACACGTAAAATAAGACATAAAATAGCAATAATTTTTCTTTAATGTATAAAAGATAACAAAACTTTTTAATAAAGTAATACAGTAATACAGTAATACTTTTTATTACATTTATACTCAGAAATATAGTCACTTTAATTTACTAAAACCTCTTTCAAAACATAAAAAGATTTGCAAGAACATGATTTACTTCGATTGATATTGTTATTACTTTAAAAAACAAAATTTATAGGCATCACCAGAAATAATATAATACTCACAAAAGATTGCTTTCTTCAGTTTCGATTTATTAAAGCCAAGCTTGGTTTTATTAGTCCCATCCCAGCTCATTACTCTTGAGAGACGGTTTGACACACATTTCCACATTAGCTTTCCTGCCGCCTTACCCTCCAACACACAGTCAGAAGCAACCGCGTGGAAGAAATCTGCCTGGAGAGCAAAAATTTAAACGTAATAGTTGTACTAGACTTGGACATATAGTTATAGGTACATTAATTTAAAGGATAACTTACTGTGCTAATGAGGTTGATTTCGGTTTGCAAGAATTTTTCAAAGTTGTTGAAATCATTCTCGGATTGAAGTGGCAGGGATGGAAAGTCTTTTGGTTTTTTGAGAGCAGCTTCCTCCGGGTATAGTTGCTTTATAATTGGTTGATTTTACGTATTATTATAAAATCCAATTTGCTGTTTAGCTCATGAAGTAGCTCTACCTTGATTACTTCCACACTTGATGCCGAATACATTGGCTGAGATGAACAGGCTAAAACAACGTATTGCATATATCAGAAACAATATCATATAAAGATCTTAACAGCACAATTTGTCAATCCCACCATCTTTCCTGCTCTATTGTATTTTCCATACAAAAACTTCTCTCTCATGCTTATCACAAAGAGGGAAAATTAATGACAACAGTTTACAAATTAATAAAACACTTATACAAATTAAGAGAAAAGTTCAGTTCATTTCTCATCAGTACATCACAGTACATCACTTACAATCATACATACTCACTTACAAATATATACCTACCCTATTGAGGGTACTGCAATTCTCACGTTCACACACATGATAAAAACTATCTCTGAAGGAGAAAAGATCCAAATTAACATGTGGCAAAGATTCGTAGTGTAAAAATTTATAGAAATGTATGTAAACAAATAGCTTACATTTCCGTGGAGTATCAATCAGATGTGGCCATTTCTTATTGCTGCCGCCGTCATCTAATAGGGAAATCAAAATGTGCTGTTAGAATTAATAAATATGACCAGTAACAGTTCAATTTACTGTATAAAGATCAGTGCACGACATCGTCTTGACACTTTAAAATTCGTTTTTAATTACTTGGTGTCAAGACACTGTCGAGTCTCTTGATTTCAGAGATCTACACCATGCACTTCAGCAATAAAAATATCAGTATAAACTCACTGTTCCGTGATAATGGGAAAAAATTCCTAGAAATTTTCTTCTTCGACAAACTCACACAGAAAGGAGAACTCCTGTTTGATGCAGTTGTACGCGAAGCTTCAGTGCATCCGTCATCATCTATAGAAGTTCTGTTTGAAGATGTTTTATCAGCGGTTTTCATTAAAGTCTCTTGTCACATTTCATAGATAATGTAATTTGCTTCTTCTTTTGTGGTTCACTGGATGCAGTGGCAAGATTTGCCTTCGTTGATGTACCAAATACAGAAGTACTCTTCTGTGTATACAAAATACCAGAAACATCCTTTGAGGTTGACGCATACGCGCCGCTTGCCCCTTCCTTTTTCTCCATCCGTTATTTCCAAGTCCAAGGCTTGACCAGTGTCAGCCTTTTTCATAGCTGCTTTATGGGCTACATTGTACGTACCTGAGAAAAGATAGACAAAGCTTCGGTTTATAATTATAATAAAAGTTGAACAGTGTAAGGTATTGTTTACATAAAATTATGTATATAAATCATCTAAATAATTTCTGTAGAAAACTTTTTCCTCTATCTTTGTTTGAGATAGTTTGTGTCTTATCTTTATCTGAGGTAAGATTTTTTTATCTATCTAAATGTTATCAATCTAAAATGTTAGATAATTTTTATGGCGGTTGTTTTGAACCGCGGATGCAATTTTACACTTTGTTTCTTACAATAGTAGTAGATAGACATTCCCGAATAAAAGAAAAATGTTTTATTCTAAAGCCAAAAGTAATGAAATTCTACTTTTTACTTGTAATTTGATAATTTCTACTTTTTACTTATAATTTGATAATTTCTACTTTTTACTTTTTTTTATAATTTGATAATTTAAATAAATTATTCACATAATTTTTGCTGTTATCTTTATCTAATATTTTAAAACTAGTATACCTTTTTGTCAGATAAAACTTAAAAAAACCGATCTTTATCTTTATCTTAAATAAAAAGAAAGTTATTATCTGGTACAAAATTGCATGTAAAAGGTGGGAATTAAATCATACGCACTATAACTATGTTCCACTATCACCGGACATTTTTTCCAGTCATTACTCTGAACGGCAAGTCCCATCACAAGCCTCGCTATTGATTGCTTAGTTGGTGGCCAATATGCTTCCATACCATTGTCTACGATCCATTTGGTAGCTACTACGTCGGCTGTATCCTTCTCAGTGAATATAACTACGGAGTACTACAAAAAATAAAATATAAAAATTAATTTTAAATTAATTTATAAAAGCAGATTATTTTTAACAAATAAAATAAATCAATTAAATCATGCCTTATAATATCAAAACAAGGTGTGAGCTAATGGGATGCAAAGATAAATATTTCCATCTGGAATAAAATAACATTTGCGAGCAACGTCTGAGAGACGAAAAAACTGTTCTCGCTCACTCAATTCAGACACGCTAAGAATTCCTATGTCAGTAGAGTCTATGGGAAACTCGTAATAGCTTGTCATTCATGTAAACCTATGACCGGCCAATCTAAATTCTCCCTGAGGAGTAGAGTACGGATAATGTTAGTCAAGACTACCACGTCATTTTGATTAGTTACAAACCAGCAGTCAGCTTCGTTTACAGCAAGGGTCATGTTACGAGTTTTTATTTTACTATAATGATCTTCTGGAATCTCAGCTTGACCCTCTCCCCTCTTACTTAAGCGGATTTCCTGACGATCTAGTATTTTGTTGGTAGTTTTTCTCAAGTCCCCATAACCCTCTGAATCTCGATTGGCAATCTCTTGCAAAGATTGATAGGGACACCGAAGAGAGCGCTTGATTAGACTCAGATGATTCACAAATTTGTATGCATTGAAATTGTCAACCACACCATGCCGCCAGTACTTTTCAGCCAAATGAATCAGATTGTGTATGTTGTAAACAGCAAATTCTCGGCCAAATATTTGTATAGAATGAGTAACAAATTCTCAATTCAACTCTTTTGCAACATCAATACACCGATCAAACAAGTAAGGACTAGATAGAATGTATATAGAAGTATGGAACAAAAGGAAATTCTGATAAAGAACAGGTATAAGGTAATTCTTAAAAATTTTTACCCCATCATAAAGTGCTATCTTCCTCAATTTTTGGACTTTTAATCTATTACCTGATCGCTTAAGTTGTCTCGGTTTGCGATTGAATTCTCTGGGAATGTGAGGAGCCAATTCCACAAGAGCATTTGATACAGCTCTCAGAGTTGCATCGGTCAAAGTAAAATTACCCGGAACAACCAATAAGAATTTCAACCTTCTCTTGAAAGCACCCTGATCTTTTAGATGCATGCTATCCAGTCTAAACTGGGAGACCATTCCAGTTCCAATAGTTTCTAATGGTGACACATTATTAGTGTGGTGTTGAGGATTTTTTCTGATATTAAAAGATTCATCAATTCTGAGATCAGCATCTATGTCAATGAAAATTTCCCGAGCCCGATATCTACAACCTGTGACACAGCACTTTTCACATGCAAAAGTTCCACCATGTCCAACACAGCACTTGATAAATGATCGAGCAGGGGCATCCAGGATATAATTTCTTACTCTAAAAGAATGAACAGTTCCATTGATTTCAAAACCAGATTTCTGAAGAGCAGCCACTTCTGCAACATAGTCTTCCAGAAATGCATTTAAGTCATTGGGCTTTCCGTCACCATAAAATACTGCTATAATAAATGGTTTATCCTGATTGGCAAAACTCCCCAAAATTGGTCAAAAGTCTTTTTGAGAACAACTGGTCCATACACATGTGCATAAGAAAATAGACCAATCAATTTTCTTATGCTTACGCATTATGCGTTATGCAGAAGTGTGTGCTCCCCGCTTTACTGTTTAAGTGACGGGACGTATGACTTATTACGTGACCCACAATCCAAACACGGTAATTTCTTATAAATTTTAATATTTTTTTAATTTTTAATATTTGAAACTTATTCTAAAATTTATTAAGAAATTTTAATTTATTTTAATAATACAATTAAGTATCTTACATTTAAAAAAACTCTAATTAGAAAATCGGTCTTTCTAAAAAAAATTCGTAAGATAAGTAAACTAAACATCGCAAATCCATGATCCCATGTTTCTAAAATGATTTTTGCCGATAATATTGTATTAGTAACAATGTTTTATTAAAAATATAAATAGCAAATGTTTAAAGAAAATATAAAAAAAATATTATTTAGTTATTTTGATATTTATTTATAAAAAATAAGAGATATATGTATGCAAATTTGTTCGGGTATTGGGTACTGTTCGAGTACTGGGCCGTTCCCCTTATATGTTTTGACTCAATCTCTCTTGTGGGCATTTAAAAAATATTTAAAAAATTAATAACAAAAAATTCGCTTAAAAAAAACACGTTCATAAGAACGTTTTGCTTTAAATAAATTTAAAAAAATCGATATTAGCGTCAATTTTATCGTAGAACTGAATATTGTTTGAACAATCTGCCTTTGAATATTTTGATGATTTTGATCCACTGATTCTGTTTCGGATACTTATCTAATGACGAAAATGAAATATTAGTGGCAATCATCGCTCAGAAATGTCACTCTTCAAAAAACAAGATTATGTAGAGGTAAAGGAAGAGAGAAAGAGAGAGAGAGAGAGAGAGAGAGAGAGAGAGAGAGAGAGAGAGAGAGAGGGGGGGGGAAGAACGTGTAATGAGAGGGATTGCGACTAATTATTTTGTTCTAAAAAATTAAATATTTTTAAGTTAGGTAAATACAATATTTTTAATTATTCTTTAAATTAAAAATATTGAATTTTTTATTACATTTAATATACTACATGTATTACAAAATTAAATCTATTTTAATTTAACACAATTTTAAAAATTGTGTCTAATTATACGTCCTTAAAAAATTACATATTTATAAAATTTTTTAATTAAAGAAAGTATGTTGAAAATTTCACTACATAGCATACCAATATTACAAAACAAGATAAATTTATCTTAGTATGCTATGTAGTAAAATTTTCAATATATTTTTTCAATACAAAATTGTATTATAAATCTGTAATTTTTTAAGGACGTATAATTAGATACAATTCTTTCTAGATAATTTTGTGGAATTTTGTTACATTACGCACTTTACTCCTATACCTCTGGACAACGATTGCTATTTCTATTTCATTTTCATCATTGCAAGGGAAAATAAATCTAAAAAGAATAATGAGTTATTGACATAGGAAGATTCGAAGGCTAAATTCAAAAACAGAACAAAAGTCACTCGCAATTTTTTTCATTCCCATTGTATAACATTAAGCGAGTAAAAAAGCGTTCTGAAAAAAACATTACTTTAACACGCTTATGAATTCAGAGCACGTCTTGCCACTGTTAACAAACATAAAATCTAGTGAGTCCTTTTATCTTTCGAACGAAAATACCGAAGTAGGTGGGAACCCCTGTGAGGACATTTACTTTTTCAATAAAAAATCTGTAATATTATTTTTATTTGATTATATAAGTAAAAAAATCTGGTCTAACAAATTGAAAGTTGCCATTGTTAATTTTTATTAATTTACCAAAAAATGACAGATACACAACGACTAGGTAACCGGGATTTGGTCGGTTCGATAAAGTGTCGACGTGTCGTTGCGGATGTTTTTTGATATATGTTTTTTGACATATATCAAAAAACATCCGCAACGACACTTATATATCAAACCGACAAATGTCAGTAGTTGTGTACAGAATACAGGCCCTGACAATCAACTTTTTACGCATTATTTTTGTTACATACGTGACGGGAAAAAATCATGCGCAAAAAATAGAAAGTGTGCAAATAATTGAACAAGATAATTTTGAGTACTGTAAGCGCCGAATTGCGGTAGAGATAAGTGTAAGTGCCGATTTGCGATATATGGCTCCACCTGTCGATTTAGGCTGACGCGACGGGATCTGATTTGGAGCAGTGAGAAACGATACTCCAAACTTTCTGCCCGCGATCCGAAGGACTGAGATCGGGCTGCCGGTGTTAATAAATCCGAATACTCCGCGAGGGCGCCGAGTCGGATCGTGTCGAGGCGTAAATATTGTAAAACGGAGCAAGCGGTAAAACTGTAAATCAAGCGAACATAATAAACGGAGCAAGTGATTTTCTATATATGTCGTCTGACTTATTAACAATTGCCTACAGTACTTACCGGTTTGTCTCCCATGTTAAAAAGCGTGGTAGGCGACGAAAATACACGAGCGAATATCAACAGACACTTCTAGAAACTTTAAGCTGTAAGCTTCTATCAGCCTATACTTCGTGATATGGAAGCAAACACAGAGCCAGACCCCTGGCACTCAGTTTCAAATCTCAGCTGCTGGCGCTGTTGCCCCTCTTAGTGTCGCTAATAACAATTATGTGGCGCTAGTAGCATTGCGCGCTGTGGCTTTAGCCCGCAAATTTTAATGTATAATATATTTTATTAAATGTACATTTGATATTAATATCATAAATAATGATAATTTTAATGATAATTTTATAATATTAATGATTATAGTATATATTGCGACCATTTTGAATAATAAAATAAAAAATTTACAGCAATATATACATGGAAAAGGATAATCGAACATCAAATTATCAAAGTAAAGCTTGTAATAATTTATAAAGAGACGAATTTATTATTATTCAGTTTCCACATATATATATATATATATATATATATATATATATATTGAGTTAGAGTTCGATATTTTTATGTTATATTAATATTCTTATGTTCATGTTGGTAGTGATATGTACAATTAGATATTTTATTTGTTTAAACTACGCGCTTCATCGAGATAAGTGTACGCACTTTACCGGAAATGGGTGTACGATAGAGAGCGCCCTCTTTCTCTTCCTTTTTATGTATTTTTCTGTCCTGTTCTTTTCTCACTAAAGACAAGTTGTGTCTAATAAAGCTCTGCTGTAAGCGTTGATATGCAACAGGTTATGGGCCCAGCACGCTTCCACTGCGCGTAAATATTGAGAGATTGTAGGTCAGAGTGTTGGACGTTAATTTTGCTTGTCTGGACAGCAGATTGACCGTTTTTGGGTGTGAGCCAAAGCGAAACGGCAAGATAACCAAGATCCGCCATATTGGGAGCGGTAACGGTAAAGGGGGCCACAGACAGAACGCGTCAAGCGTCAAGCAGCGAGCAGCAATCCAATCGGCGAAATGATATCAGCAGTGGCGTAGAAAATATCGTCTCGCTGATTGGTTGCAGCTCGGTGCTTGACGCTTGACGCGTTCGGTCTGTGGGAGCCTTAACGCTACAACGTCATAGAGTAACTGCGACATAGTGAGTAAAGCTAAGCATTGAAAAGATGGCCACAGAAACTAGAACAGCAAAGGTTAAACTGTCGAATATAGAGAAGCTCCACGATGGGAATTATCGACAGTGGCGGTTCACAATCGAGCGATTTATAAAGCTGAACTGTGTCTTCGAGCATGTAAATAGAGTCGCAGTAAAACCAGATGTGGGGGATGCAGCGAATTTCAAGACATGGACGACCAAGAATACAATCGCTGAATTAATTGTCAGTGGCTCGATTGAATCCAGCGAACTAGATCACATTATGGCTTGTGAGACGGCGCGCGAGATGTGGACGACGCTGGCGCAAGTACACGAAAAATCTGACTCGTCAAGTAGGATGATGGCCAATGACGCATTCTATCATTACACGTATGATGGATCAAAGCATATGACCAAATACATCGCACAAGTCAGATTGTTGGCGAAACGGCTTGAGGAGCTGAATGAGAAACCGAGCGATGCTGCAGTTATGGCAAAATTATTGTTTGCCAGCGAAGTTTCATCATGTCGGGACAATTTGGCGCAACAATCGTGATCCAAACAAGAGGATTGACGATTTATGTCAGTTACTACTAGAGGAGGAGACGTCGCAGGATGTTAGTGATTTGACTGTCGAGGTGAATAACATTGGAAAAGGAAAGAAAAAGAAGACTGAAGAACAGCCATCCAAGAAACAGGTTAGTGGCCGACGAGACAAATCAACATTTAAATGCTTCAATTGTGGGAAGATAAATCACTTTGCACGTGAATGTCGAGCGTTGAAGAAGAACGATAAGTCAAATAAAGATGAACCAGCCATTAACAAGTCCAAAAAGGAGAACAGCGATGAGACATGCAATGTAGAGGTTAAAGAGGTTAACTTTGTGTCAAACGGCGGTGACTGGATTGCTGACAGCGGTGCATCTGTACACATGGCATCACAACGTGAAATATTTACCTCTTTCATCGAAGAGAAAACAGCACTTTTATTAGCCGACAGTTCTACATTGATGGAAAGAGGCCGTGGCGATATCAGAGTTGCCAGTTATGTAAAAAATAAAGTAATAAACGTTAAGCTCCAAGATGTCTATTACGTTCCGGAACTTCGGCGGAACTTGTTTTCAGTGGGAGCTGCACAGAAACATGGCGTAAATGTACAGACGGACGGTATACAAATGCAATTCTGGCGTAACGAGAGATGCATTATTGTGGCAACTAGAACAAATAACAATCTATATTGATGTGCATTTGAACCAAGGAAGTCTATTGAGGTAAACGCTGTGACTGATAAATTGAAACGATAACACGAACGATTAGGCTATATTAGTATTGGCGCAATGCGAGAATTGGTTCGACGTGGCGACATTAAGAAGCTGGCGATTCCTATAAAGGCTGAGATCAACTGCGAGGCGTGTGCATATGGAAAGGCGCACAGGCGTTCATTCAAGACAGTCGATGGCAAGGTAAATTATAAGCCGGGAGAGATGATACATAGCGACGTGTGTGGACCGATGCCGAAGATGTCTGTGGGACAAAAGCGGTACTTTGTATTATTTAAAGACGATGCAACCGGCTACAGAAAAGTTTGCTTTCTACGGCACATGAAAGATGTTCTCAATGAATTTACAAAATTCAAAGCATGGGTCGAAAACAAGTGGGAGCGCCGCATCAAGGTTCTACGCAGCGATAATGGACTCGAGTATGTCAACAAAGAGTTCTCTGATTATTTAATGGCATGTGGAATCGAGCATCAAAGGACAGCACCGTATACGCCGGAGCAAAACGGGCGCTGTGAACGAGATAATCGAACAATCGTCGAGATGGCAAGGTCGATGTTATACGCGAAGAATCTCGACGAGGAATTATGAGCAGAGGCGGTACTCTGTGCTGTATATTTGTTAAACCGTACGCCAACTAATCAAACAATTGGATCGACACTGTTTGAAGAATGGACTGGCAAAAAGCCAAAACTCGATCACATTCGAACGTTTGGTTCTACAGCTTTTTGAACACGTACCTGAAATCAAGCGGACAAAATGGAAACCAAAAGCGGTAAAGAAGATTATGGTTGGCTACGACAAAGATAATTCGAATTATCGACTATTTGATCCGATCACGAAGAAAATGACAATATCGACTAATGCAACTTTTCATGAAAATCAGTACGAAGACGTGAGCAGCGGATGGACACAGCCAACATTTAGCATTAAAGTAGATAATAATTCGAGCAATGAGTTGACAGAAGAATCTACCGATGACGCAGCAGGTGCAAGTAATGATGAAGTTGAAGAGTCAGAACAGCGTGAATTACGAGATCGAAGTGCAATTAAGAAGCCAGTTCGTTATGAAGCTCATATGGTCGAGTTCGAGGAGCCGAGAACATATTCGGAGGCAATGTCTCGGGATGATGCATCGAAATGGAAAGATGCTATTGATAACGAACTCAGTGCACTAATTAAAATGGAAACTTGGGTCGAGGCCAAATTACCAAAGAATCGTCAACCAATTAGCGCTCGTTGGGTGTTTACAAGAAAGCGAAATGAACAAGGCGACGTGACAAGATACAAGGCGCGATTGGTAGCAAGTGGGTACTCGCAACGTGAAGGTATTGATTATATCGAAACTTTCACACCTGTAGTTCGATATGAATCGATTCAGACATTGTTGGCTATGGCGGCGATCAACGAAATGAAGATTGGTCAGTTTGACATTAAGACGACCTTTTTGAATGGTGCACTTGAAGAGGATATTTATTTGAAACTGCCTGAAGGAACCGGCGACAAAGGAAAAATTGTCAAATTGCAACGATCGCTTTATGGACCGAAGCAGTCACCGAGGCAGTGAAACAAACGTTTCCGAGAATTTCTGGAGAAATTCAACTTTGTTGCAAGTGAGGCTGACAATTGTGTTTACCGCGGTTGGATTGACAACGAGATGGTTCTACTGGGCCTATAAGTCAACGATGGTCTATTAGTTGCAAAAACTCTCCGAGTAATTAACAAAGTTCTAGAGTACTTACATAATGAATTTGAGATAACGGTTAGTAAAGGAGACTATTTTGTTGGTCTAGAAATCCAGCGAAGTAATGAAGGCAACGTGAAGATTACGCAGAAAGCATACCTGACACGAGTAATCGACAAATTTGGAATGGCTGATGCGAAGGGGTGTACAGTGCTTGCACAACTGAACAATCCATTAGTCGAGTTATCAAATGATGAAAAGGATGAATTGATGGCAAAAGTACCGTATCGTGAGGCTGTTGGATCGTTAATGTTTGCAGCAATCGTATCGCGACCTGACATCATGTTTACAGTTGCAAATGTTAGCAGGTTTCTGACAAATCCGTCTCGAGAGCACTGGCAAGCAGTGAAGACAATTCTGCGGTACATAAAGAATACACTAGACGTCGACATCGAATATCAAAAAACTGGAGAAGCAAAATTAATTGGATATAGCAATTCAGATTATGCTGGCGACGTTAACACACGCAAATCAACAAGCGGCATTGTATTCACATTGGCCGGTAGTGCCATATCATGGACAACCCGAAGACAGTCTATTGTAGCAATGTCGACGACTGAGGCCGTATATATTGCTGCAAGCGAGGCAACGAAAGAAGCAATCTGGTTACGGCGCTTGTTAAGCAACGTTGGTTTAAGGCAAGAAAGACCAACAGTGCTTAACGTTGATAATCAAGGCGCCATCAAGCCATAATCCAGAACTACACAAGCGGACGAAGCACATCGATGTGAGATACCATTTCATTCGTGAAAAGGTCAATGGAGGCGAGATCGAGATTAGCTACGTCAAGAGTGAAAAACAACTAGCTGACATATTCATTAAGGCACTACCAAAGCAAACTTTATTAAAGTTACGTAATAATTTGCAAATAAAGTAATTTAGCGATTGACTGTAAAAATAATCAAACTAGTGGGAGTATTGAGTTAGAGTTCAATATTTTTATGTTATATTAATATTCTTATGTTCATGTTGGTAGTGCTATGTACAATTAGATATTTTGTTTGTTTAAACTACGCGCTTCATCGAGATAAGTGTACGCACTTTACCGGAAATGGGTGTACGATGGAGAGCGCCCTCTTTCTCTTCCTTTTTATGTATCTTTTTGTTTTGTTCTCACTAGAGACAAGTTGTGTCTAATAAAGCTCTGCTGTAAGCGTTGATATACAACATGTGACATCAACGACGATGTCCTCACGGTCTCGCCGGCCGTGAAGGAGCGCGTCGTCGCTTTATTCACTAATGATCTTACGACAAATTAATCACGACAAGACTCTCAGAAACCCAGATGGTAGCTCGACTAAATAATTCCTTGAAATATTGGGCGCCAGGTGCGATTCCTCGCACCACGATCTACAAGATCGCTATTCTCTCAGGTGTGAGTTTCTTCGGGTAATCGCGGTCGGAGGAGGAGAGGAAACGTAGCGCAGTTAACACACGCAAATAACAATAACACAAATATAATGTATTTGACAGAAAAGATTACGCGAGAATACATCAACGAGTTGTTTCAGACTGAATCGGTGAATTACAATCTTAGAGAGAAGATTACTTCAGGATAAATGGGCAGGTTTCTTTAAAATGAATCGGTAAATTACAATTTTTTTTCGGATATTTTTCTGCGGAACGCGTAGACTATGAGATACAATAACGCGGAAATTAGCCTAAGGACGCAACTTATAAGATGCAGTTACACGACCGCAATACACAATACGCAATTACACGAACGCAAGACACGATACCTACGCGCGACGACTTTCCAACGACCGAATAACCATCCGCGACATCTCGCGAATGGTCCCAAAATGGCTAGACGCGGGCCTCCCGCAAAAAGCACCAAAAATCCAAGACAGATGCCTCACGCCCCGGGACGTGATTGCGCGAAAATTCTTCCCCCGTTCTGCGACAATACGGTCCACCTCGGCGTAAAGGATACCTCGCTACATTACGCACCAGGGTTACACAAAACGCTATTACACGATACTCTAAGACACGACGAAAACTACAACGAATCACACGGTGACTGTCGGCCGCGTACGATTTTTCGGGCAGGGCAATCCCACATTACTCTGTTGGCCGGGCCCTCCGTCAGTATTCCATTTAATAATTACTGGCTCGGTAATACTCATCTGCACAAACGCGATGCTACAAAATACTTCACGACACAGTACGCGATTCTTTTAGCATGCTTCCCGCGACTCTACGCGGCTCTCGGAAGGGCCCCGGCCGTCAGAACGATCTTACGTGTGCTCAAACGTGGGTTACGAGGTGCTCGAGTAGTGGCCTCACAAATTCCGCAAGTTCTCTCGGGATGTCGTTCCTCGCCACGCCGACACGACAGTGACGATCCTCTAGCCCGGCGGGATCACGTCGGGCCCGCGCCTGCGCGCGCCGTGCTTGCTAGCCCTCCTTGCCGATCAGCCCTATGCGAGCCGAGCGCCTCCCGCTTCCGTAGGCGCTCCTCGTAGCTTCCTCGCTCGCCGGCGGCAGGTTTGAAAAGCCTATTCTCGAGTCCGGCTGACTGGGCCGCGACTCTGGTGCCGGTGTACGACGGCCAAGCTGGCCAGGCCTTGGCTCCGTCGACCGGTAGGCAATGCCCCGTGGCGATCTTCCTCTTTCGCGATTCGGCAGGTTTCATCCCAGCAAACATCGGGGCTGATGCGCTCGCCCTGCGAGACGCTCCAAGCAACGTCGGCATATGGGCCCAATCGTGTCCCGCCCGCCGGCCAACTCCTACGTAGAACGCCTCCCGTAAACTTCTACGGCGCGACTCCAGTCGTTACAATTTCTTCCTGGCCATCTACTCGATACCTGAAATCCTCGGAAATAATATAATGTATTGAATTCTAACGCTGTCGCCCCGCCTCGCTCCGGCGGAGACGACATCCCGGACGTTCCCCCCGGTCGAGCTATCGTCTGGGCAGGGGACGTGACTATGTCACGTCACAAACAATATATATAGTAGTTAAGAATCAAACTAATCAAGTCAAAATGATGTCAATTTGATGTCAAATCCACAACATCGCACGTTTATTTACACATATCACTTTCCGTACACGAAATCATGCAAATGATGCACCTACATACCTACATACCAGATATAATAAAAATAAATAAAAAAACATGAGGTCAAAATAGAGTCAAGGTCAGGTCATTTCAGTCAATGACGGATTTGGAATCAATTTAATGCCATTTTGACGTCAACTTGACTTAAATGTGTTGCTTGGCTTTTATGAAAAAGTACATTCAACTTTGATGGTTAACACCCAAAGTTGAGTGTTAACACTAAACTTACGCCCAAATTAGAGAGTTAACAATTAAATTTGCGCGTAAGTTTAGTGTTTGTCATCAAAGTTAAGTGTCAACTCTTAAATTTAGGTGTAGATTGAGTAATATGGCGGCCGGAGCCTCAGGCACGACGGACGTGCCTGCGTGAGCTCCGTTATAATTATTGGAAAAGTGTTTTTTAAATTGTGATTTTTATACAAATTTTGCTATGTGGCGATTCGCCTTTCAAAAACACGCCGGAATATATAAGATTTTCCTAATTCTTAATAATATTGAGACTGTTATTAACATTTATATGTGTTATATGGACACGCCCATGTGCAGAGACTAAATGTTGTGTTGAAATATCTTGGATATTTTGTCAATCCGCAAGATTTATTACGGTTTCTCGATATGAACCGCTTCTAATTGTTTATACGAACCGTCCGATATGTATATTATTAATGTTTAAGCCGAATTTTTATCAATAATCAATCTTAATCTCTGTGCTACGTGATGACGTCATATCTCGCGGCGTGTACAAGAGATACGAATAGAATTGAAGGTAAATCTGAAGAATAGTGGCCTCCTCACCGATTTCGTTCAACTTGGGCTTAATCGACGCGTTTTTGCACAAAATGACCGAATTTGGCATAAAAAAGTGTCGCTCTGCCCCGCGAAGCGATATATTAACGGTTAAATTTGACGACTATCAGGTTATGAGACCTGTCATACCGACGCGATGTAGCGACTACGAACATGCCCTGCAGCCATATGCGCATGCTCAGTGGTCGCACGCGCATGAAAACTGCGCCAATTTTAAATGAATCAATCGTGCAGAATAACCAAGCATCTCGATTCAAGCAGTTAGGTCTCACGCTGGGAGTTTCATAAGTTTAATTATGCGTGGGAAGCACACACACACACACAACACACACACGGGGGGGGGTGCGAGGGGGGTCTCCGGCCCCCCCTCCCCCGCACCCTCTCCGTCGGTAAGCAGCGTGGACCTCGCTTTACAACATAAAGTACATGCTAAGTTTGCTAAGTTGTAAAGCGAAATTATAAAGCACATGCATGGAGGGGGTGCAGGGGAGAACCGCGGGCGGGGATGAACCGTGGGCGGGGGGGGGACCGCGGGCGGGTAGAGGGGGAAACCGCGTTTTTCGGGCGCCGTGTTTTCCAGCGCCGCAGGGCGACCGTGTTTTCCGGCGCCGCGGGGCGAGGGGGTCCGCGTTTTCCGGCGACGCGGGGCGAGGGGTCCGCATTTTCCGGCGCCGCGGGGCGAGAAGGTCCGCGTTTTCCGGCGCCGCGGGGCGAGGGGTTCGCGTTTCGCCGCGTCACGGAGCTTTTGCGTTTTCGCCGCGGAGCGGGGCGAGGGGGTCCGCGTTTCGCCGCGCCGGTCAACGTGACGTCACACGCTTCCGCTCGCGTTGTCTCTCTATCGTAGATGTTTCTTCCGTCCCCCGGTCGCGCGCGTCTTCTCGTTCGCGCGGTCTCTCTCGCTCCCGTTCGCGTTATCTCTCCCTCGCGCGCTCGCTCCTGGCCCCCGTTCGCGCGCGTCTTCTCGTTCGCGCGGTCTCTCTTCCCCGTTCGCGTTCTTGTTCAGAAATTATGCAAAAACTATTAAATAAAGACAGCGTAACAAAAGGGAACGGTAAATGAAAAAGAAAAACTTTTTTAACCATATTATAAGCATTTATTTATCATGTAGCGCATTATACACAATAGTATCCAAAGCGTAGGCTAATAATTCACAATCAATAATCGAATATTTATCGTAAAATTCACGCAAGATTGTAACTGCGTTACATTTATCGGTGATACAATTTTGACGTAAAATTGTTACAAACTGTTTGAATTTTTCACTTACGCCGTGAACATTTTGACATAGTTGAAAATACACATTCTCGACGCAATGTTCTAGTTCGAACAGAAAGAGTACAGTTGACGGTTTCATGTACAAGCTGGTGCCGCACGACGTCAATTTTACCATATCTGCGTCACGTATTTTAACAAGCTCCAGATCTCGAAACGTTAGCGATGATGGTGCCGATGACTGCACGAGTCGCTGTATATCTTCATGTTTTTCGATGAATGTCACCCACGTTGCATGTGGCAAAATTATCCAATTGCCTCGGTTATCGCCAATAAGTATATCCACAGAGGACATAGGTCCCGCGCTGATTCCAACATCAAAAAATTTATACGCTGTTGATGTCAAGGCAAATCTTCTTCCTAAAATACGCAGCGTGTAGCGGGGTTTATCAAAACTGAAAAAATACAATTATATGTTCATAAAAGTTTTTTTTTGCACAAGTATATATGAAAATTAGCGGTACTTACTCATTGTGCTGTTTCTCACACGTTTCATCTTGAATCGGAACGTAGTAGTTCGCACCGTGAGTGTTCATCGTATCTGGAGGCTGTTTATTGCAACTTACTCAAACCGTATCGAACTTTCGACTGCGCTCTAGAATCCTCGTAGACCATTTATACATACCCAAAACTGCAAATCTTGCAAAAATAGTGCCAATGTACGGCTGCTGCATGGTGACCACCAGTGATCGGCAAAAAAAAAATTTTCATTATTTATTTTATAATGTCAAAGCAATCATTAATAAGCCAAAATACAATATTAAGTGCCAAAAAAATTAAAAATATTTTTCAACTTATTTTTATTTACCTAACAATTTGTAAATAATTTCAAAAAAAGATTATTTCTACAAAAATTATTAATGTGTAACATTATTTTTTAATTTTTAGAAAATTTAATAATAAATCGAAAATTATAACTAATTTTTCAAAAATAAATAATTAAATAAAAATAATTTTTAATTTTTTAAAAAATAATGGAAAAAAAATATTTTTTAATTTTCCAAAAAATTAATAATTAAATAAAAATATTTTCTAATTTTTCAGAAAATTAACAATTAAATAAAAATAATTTTTTATCCTTGACTCTGAAACAAGGTGTCTTGGCAAAAACAAGCATGAACATGAGGTAACTGACAATATTACAATCAGAGATACTAGGCAAGACAAAGGGAACATCATAAAGTTCTTGATTACACTTATTTTACACATTAATGATAAAGCGAAAAATTGTTTTAAGAATGCCAACATTCTTTGAACAACTAAAAAAATAATTGTGAAGATTTGTGAGAAAATATATCTATTAATTAACCTAGTCGATATTTATTAGATTATATTAATAAGTATAAGCTGTTGTTCTTAAATTTTCCTTCTCTTTGAGTGTGCATATAACATACAATTTTTGTAAATATATGAATGTATTCGAAGTTTCAATTTTATATTCAGAAGTACTAAATAAAGCGAAGTCAATGGTTAAAAAATTATATTTGTTATCACACAGTTATTATTAAATCAGTCAACACGGTAATAAATGTGTACATATTTGACTTACAAGAATAATTTATTAATTATTACTTACATATTAATATTGTATAAACGTATCAGCAGATACAGCGTATTTATTCTTCAAGTTTTCAATCAAGATTATTTATTATCTCTCATTGATGTAATGCTCTTTAAAGCTCCTGGTCCCTGAGCCGAAAACTCCGCGTTGACGGTGACGACGTACCGTCGCGGTAGAAATAAGAACTCTCTCCAATGGAGAATAAGCGAGAAATGTTGAGAATTGACACGTTTAGAATTCTTACGTAGTATTTCCAAATAAAAAGATATTTGCTTAAAATAACACTACAGATCACTTCAGCACACTTTAAAAATACGCCGAGTTGAAGTTAAGTCTACCCCTTTCCCTTGACAATTAATAAACAGCCGTAAAATGAATATAATACGAAATCTAGTCATGCGCCTGCGCACAAGCCTGCATCGTATCACATTCGTTTTACGGCTGTTTATTACTATCAAGGAAAAGGGGTAGACTTAACCTCAACTCGGCGTATTTTTAAAGTGTGTTGAAGTGATCTGTAGTGTTATTTTAAGCAAATATTTTTTTATTTGGAAATACTACGCAAGAATTTTCAACGTGTCATTTCTTACTTCTTCTCACATTCCAACATGGCCGCGACGAGTACCCAGGAGCCTTAAATATGCCCAAATTATTTAAGAGAATCACGTGTTTTCTAAGTAAATAATATGTTTGGTCGGTATGGAATATTGAAGTGAAGTGGACTGTATACGCTGGATTTCACCTTTTATTTTGTGAGACCGTCACTAGACGTACAATACGGTTGAACGTACTTTCGCCATCTCGTCCTGGTCTTCCTCCCTCGCTCGCGCGGTCACGTGACGGTCACAGAGTTAACAGGCGCTAGAGGCGCTACAGTGGCTATACTAATCTCCGTTTACAACGAAATCGAATACGAACATAAATCAAATGCAATATAAACTCAACATACCCCCCGACATTGAAAGGGTACTTTCTATATAATAAACAAATTAATATCCGTGAACTTGCTCGCTGTGTAATTAAACTATTAACTGATGTACTAATACTGAACAAGTAACTCCTTAAAGTAAACGCAAAGAAAATAACATATACTAAGCATACATAACTATTGTAATCGACTTCTTATATATCAATGGCTTAATAACTAAATATGTGCGGTGGATTAATTACAGTCCTTCTCATCCATGGGCAACGGGCAAAGTTTTGCAGTCGCAATTTTGATGGTTCCTGTTGAAGTCTTAACCGTGACTACTCGTACTACGTTATCCTTCCCTGGATGAGTAGATAGGACCCGCCCAAGTCTCCATTTGAGTGAGGGGAGATTATCTTCTTTGATGAGGACCATTGTGCCTTCAGCGATGGGTCGTGTTGGATTCTTTCTAGTAGTGCGTTGCTGAAGCTCGGAGATATATTTCTTACTCCATCTCCTCCAAAAGTGTTGTTGAATGCTTTGTATCAACTGCCACCTAGACAATCTAGATTCTGGCACATCCGTTAGTGTAGGATCTGGTGGTGCTGTAAGTACACGACCGATGAGAAAGTGAGCAGGCGTAAGGGGGTTTAGGTCATTGGGGGTCTGACGACATCGGAGTTAATGGACGCGAATTTAACAACGCCTCGATCTGCGTGAGTAGTGTGTATAATTCCTCAAATGTTAAGATCGCATTGCCGGCTACTCGTTTTAAATGATATTTAGTGGACCTCACACCGGCCTCCCATAGACCACCGAAGTGTGGTGAATGAGCGGGTATGAAGTGCCAATTAATACCAATTTCGTTGATGCTTCTTTCAATTGGTTTTGTACTGCTTATCAAAAATTGTGTTAATTCCTTCAACTTTCTGTTGGCTCCGACGAAATTGGTACCATTGTCCGAATACATGTGCGCGGGTTTACCTCTCCTAGCGGAAAAACGTCTGAGTGCAGCAACAAACGCTTCTGATGTTAAATCAGAGATTAGTTCCAGATGCACTGCCTTTGTGGCGAAACAAACAAACAGCCCTACGTATGCCTTACTCGTTTTGCATCCTCTCCCCTTCCGATCCTTGATAATAAAGGGGCTTGCATAGTCTACACCCGTGTGATGAAACGGAGCCGCTACTGATACACGAGCGTGAGGTAATTCTCCCATTGAAGTTTGAGATAGTCGCGGTTTGCATTTGAAACAACGGATACATTGATGCACAATTTTCCTAGCTAAGTTTCTACCCCCAACAGGCCAAAATTGATCGCGAATTGAACTCAATACTAGCTGAGGGCCTGCGTGTAATAACTTTAGATGTTCGTGAACAAAGAGTAATTTTGTGAACTGATGATCAGCCGACAGAACTATGGGATGTTTTTTGTCCTCTCTAAACTCTGAATTTTTTAACCTACCACCAACGCGTATAAGACCGTTTTGGTCAATGAATGCACTGAGTGCGGCTAATTTTTCCTTTTTGATTGAACCGTTCCTTCTAAGTATTTGCAGCTCTGTGGGAAATGACTCTCCTTGAGCCACCTTGGCAATAGTTTGTAATGATTCCTGTAGCTCGTCTGTCGTCAAACGTGTTGAATCGCGTCTCCTTTGTTTTTTGCAGCTGCTTATGAAACGCCTACAATACGCTACTATGCGAATCAAACTACCTAATTTTGTAGTGATCTCGAATATAAATGACTTGCTTACTTGAGTCTGTTAAACCGTACAAACCGTCTTTCTTACTTCAATCGTTGGTATTTCCGATTCCGGTATGATAGGCCATTCTGTTTCCGGCTTCAATAAAAACGACGGACCGTGCCACCAAATATCTGATTGTAATAACTGCTCCGGTAATAAACCTCGCGACAGCACATCGGCTGGGTTATCCCGTGTCGGCACGTGTCTCCAGTTACGGCAATCCGTTGATTCCTGAATCTCCGCTACGCGATTAGAAACAAAAACTTGCAATTTATTGGGTTGTGTTCGTAACCAATTTAGAACTATTGTTGAGTCGCTCCAATAGACAATTCTATCGATCGCTGCATTTAGTGAATCAGTCACCTTTTTCATCAATCTTGCGAGTGTGAGTGCTGCGCACAGTTCTAATCTAGGGATTGTTTGTAGCTTGAGTGGTGCTACTCTGACCTTGGAACATAACACTTTGACTTGTATTTCGTGTTGAGGATCTACC
Source organism: Temnothorax americanus (assembly GCF_048541705.1). NCBI lineage: Eukaryota > Metazoa > Arthropoda > Insecta > Hymenoptera > Formicidae > Temnothorax > Temnothorax americanus. The sequence continues at coordinate 1,331,860 of NW_027509496.1, read as the reverse complement.
GAGCAAACATATACGCACGCTCCATAATCGCGTTGAGCTGCGTCCGCGAATCCATGCAACTCCAATCTCTTATATCCCTTACGAGTTACGTTCCTGGGTACCTTGACCTGATTCAAACTATTAATCTGACTGCGGAATGATATTCAGCTAGAATGTAGATCAGCTGGAATAGCCTCGTCCCATGACAATTTAAGCGTCCATAGTTTTTGTATTAAAATTCTAGCTAGTATGAAACATGGATTCAACAGCTCTAACGGATCGAATATTCGCGTTACTTCAGACAATATTTGTCTCTTTGAAACTTTAGGCGGTGGTAACTTTTCTATTGAATAGACCAGAATATCTTGGTAAGCTTGCTAGCCTAATCCCAGAATCTTTGCTTGAACGTCGGAGTTGAAATCCAACCCGTTTGGATTTTGGTTTTTGAGTGGAATGTCCTTTATGATTTCAGGTTGATTCGAGATCCACTTTCGAAGAACGAATCCTGCCGACTCTAATACCTGCGAAACCTTATGTACGATGTCTCTAGCCTCTTCTATCGAATCCGCTCCGGTCAGAAGATCGTCCACGTAGAAGTCTTTCTTAATGATCTTCGCTATTTCTGGCCATATTTTCTTGTATTGCTCTGCTAATTCCAATAGGCATTTTACTGCTAGATACAGTGCTGCTGCTGTACCGTACGTCACTACATTTTGCTCGGACACTTCTATGGGGTTATGAGGGCTCGCGCGCCACAATATCCTCAGCAGCGAACGTTGTTCCGGGTTTACCAATACCTGTCTGAACATTTTCTCCACATCCGCTGATATGACGTATAAGTACGTTCTGAATCTCAGAAGTATTGAGAATAAGTCCTCCTGTAGCTTGGGCCCTACCATTTGAATGTCATTTAGTGAGACACCGTTATCTGTAGGAGCCGATGCGTTAAACACTACACGAATTTTGGTAGTTATGCTGTCATTACGTATGACGCAATGGTGTGGCATGTAATACGCGATCTCGGTATCCGAGATATTCGTTACTTTACTCATATGTTGTAGGCTCTGGTATTCGTTAAGAAATGCTACGTATTGTTCCTTAAGTACAGGATTTCTCTTGAGTCTTGCTTCTAGTCTTTCCAACGATCGCAAGGCGCCCTTGTATGACTCGCCTAGTACGCTCGGATCTTCCTTCAGTGGCATGCTTACTATGAATCTACCGCTTGCGTCGCGTTTGCTAGTTTGTGAGAAGTGCAACTCACATTCTCTCTCTTCCTGGGAAAGTGCCCCTTGGGTTGAGTATTCTTCAAGCTCCCAGAACTTGGCTACTTGCTCGTGTATATCAATGGACTTGCTCAAATGACACCGTGTTGAAGTTATGCTACTACCGACTAACGGACCTGCTGCTATCCATCCTAACTTCGTCTTCTGCATTGTAAGCTGCGACTTGCCTATCTTAATCTGCCCAATACACAATAGGTTCCAAAAACAATCCGCACCGATAAGAATGTCTACTCTATCAGGTATATAAAAACGAGGATCTGCCAATTTAATGTTCGAGGGGATCGGGATATCTGATACGTTAACCTTAGTGTTAGGTAGGCTGCCTGTTATTTCTGGGATGACAAGACACGATAAGTAGAACTCATGATTGCCGTAGCATGCAGTAATTTTAACTCTGCACTTGTATTTTATTTGACAGGATGCGCTATTGATAGCTTCCAGATTTACTCTCACATCAGTTTTATCGAGTCGTAATTCATCGCAAAGTTTATTTGTAATTAGACTAGACTGCGACCCGGGATCAAGTATTGCACGAGCCTTATGTGTTTTGCCATGTCTATCCTCTACTAACACTATTGCGGTTGACAAGAGAACATGATATTCGTTGCTACTATGCTGAGAACACAAGACTGACGATAGATTAACGTTCTCCACTGCATTTGTCGTCTCCTCCGACGGAGGCTTCTCAAAATGTATGAGTGTATTGTGCTTGCTGGAACACTTTCTACATGTACCACCTTTGCAGTTTTTAATGAAGTGTCCTGGCTTCATACAGTTTAGACACAACTTTGCGTTCTTTAAAGTTTCTACTCGTTCCTGCGGAGAAGATTGCAGAAATTTGGGACAGTTTGATAAACGATGTGCTTCCTTGCACACTACACATTCTTGTTTTTTAAGAAGAAGCGACTTAGATTTTACGGAATCTGATTGTTTAGATTTGCACGCGCCTTTCTTATTTAGCTCTAACTTGTCTAACATTTTTGCTCTTAGGTTAAAAAAACTCATGAAATCATCTAATGTAGGAAGCTCATTATCCGGGTGTTGCTTCTCCCACTCTCTTGCCGTGACACTATCTAACTTACTCGAAGCTAAGTATATTAATAACGCGTCCCAATGCTCTGTCGATTGACCTAATGCGTTCAATGCTCTTAGATGTTTGTTAAGTGTATCTATCATGTTTCGAATTTGGCTGGCTGACTCTTCTTTCATTAGACTTATGCTAAAAATGGCCTTAATGTGATTGTTTGTCAATAAATTTTTGTTGTCAAACCGGTAGCAAATGGCTTGCCACGCTATCGTATAATTTGCGGCTGAGAAATCTAATTGTTTAATGACCTGAGCGGCACTACCCTCTAACGCGGCCCTTAGGTAATGGAATTTTTGTATCGGGTCTATCGTTTCATTGCTATTTATGAGTGACTCGAAGAGGTCTCTAAACCCAAGCCATTCGTCAACATCACCTTTAAACTTTGGCAACTCTATTGTCGGTAGTTTAATACCCTGTGTTTTAAATACAATGTGTTGGTTTGCCTGCCTCGCCACGTTCGGAGTACGATCCGCTTGGTCACGCGTCGTGTGCGCGACTGTTTCTTGTACAGGCACTGGATTATTGACTTCGTTTGTTACTGCACTCGGAGGCTGTATTGTCGCTTCGCCTCGAGCCAGTAAGCCTTCTGCCTGCGCTATTAACCTAAAATAATCTTCTTCGAATGTATCGCGATACTGCACTGTTTCTCGTTCCTCATCAGTAAGCGCGTCAATCTCTGCTTGTACTTCGTTGTACCTGCTATATGCTTCTCGTATAGCACTAAGGCGTTCTCGCATCTCTAGTTTGTATACATCTTCTAACGCTTGTGTCGTATCTGGAAAACTATTTAATACCTTAGCTACGTAATTCTTAAATGTGGTAACTCTACCCTTAATGTGACCTCGCCTCTTAATTAACGCTTCCATTTTGTTTGTTGTCGCTACAATTATCGCAATATTGTTACGCCGCAATGTATAAAAATTCCTACGTGTCGTGTGTCGCGTGTCGCGTGTCGCGTGTCGCGGTTGTAACTGACAAGTGAGGTTATGATTAAGGGTAAAGGGGGTGACCTGCTCACTTATCTGTACTTTGCTGCTTCCTGTGCTGCCGATTTCGTCGGTGCTGTCGATGTCTTGCGCCTCGACTGCGATGTACCGACTGTGCCAACCGCTGCCTCTGCTTGATCGATAATCGGGAGATCGGCTGGTACCTCTCTGCGTGATCGATGTGCTCGATGCTCGAATCGCCTGGTTTCCTCTCTGCGTAATCGATGTGCTCGATGCTCGGATCGCCTGATTGATAGACGATCGATACGCGAATTTCAGCTATGCGTTGTCTTGATGACTTCTGACGCGATTCCAAGGTCAGAATTGCGTTTTGCTCACGCTATTCTGATGTAATTCCAAGACCGGAATCGCATTCGCACACACTACGAGGCCTGCGTATTTCCTTCAGCGGCTCGTTATTTGCGAAATGAAGATGGCTGCTAGCTTCTTCGACTCGATTTCTGAGTCTTGATCTCACGCTTGTACCTTTGTATGTCTGCTACTCGAGTGCCGAACTATCCTTGTTGCTTGACATCCGGCTCGAAGGACCAATGTTTGGTCGGTATGGAATATTGAAGTGAAGTGGACTGTATACGCTGGATTTCACCTTTTATTTTGTGAGACCGTCACTAGACGTACAATACGGTTGAACGTACTTTCGCCATCTTCCTCGTCTTCTTCCCTTGCACGCGCGGTCACGTGACGGTCACAGAGTTAACAGGCGCTAGAGGCGCTACAGTGGCTATACTAATCTCCGTTTACAACGAAATCGAATACGAACATAAATCAGATGCAATATAAACTCAACATAATACTATTTTTTTAGCGACACTCGAATAACACTTTATAATTACTTTTAATTAAAATTCTCATCAGTTAATTTATTAAATTTAGGTAAATTAAACATTGTAGCGTAACTAAAAAATCTTTCTACTGGTGCAGAAGATGGTAAAGGTGTATTAAATTTGAGAAAAACTTTTTTAACAATAGGATATAAATTAAGTAATTCGAGATCATTCCTACTTTCAGTACTAAATTTCTGAATAATTGCTTCTACATCAGAGGCCCCAAAAGTTTCGACTACATCAGGTGTATCATGATCACATGTAAAGTCAAAAAAATCATCCTCAGCTACACTATCATCTTTTTTCTTATCTTCAACTCTACTCGACACAGAAGCAATTGCTTCTTTTATAGCTACTATAACATTTGCTTGCACTGAGCGACTTAAACAATTGAGCCAGTTCAATTTAAATTTAGGATGTGAAACTGCTGCTACAGCCCTAATCCGTCCTTCATTTTCAACATCACAAATTGGCTTATCCAAACACTAACTTTTTACAAAATTGTAACTTTATTTTTTGACAAGCCAGTAATTTATTCTTGACGGATATGAGTGTAGGAAGCAGATATAGCGTAGCATAAGACCGCTAAACCAATGAGCATCCAGTATAAAGTCGCCATATTAATTTACATAAGATTGGTCCAGCCGGTCCAGCGGTCTTATGCTATGCTTATGCAGCCTATGCAATTTTGTGCGCGATGGCCTTAAGAGAGAGCAAGAGACCATCGTCAAATTATAGTTCATCTAGTAATTGCAAATTTTCCCAAAAGACACGAATTTTCAGTAGGAAAAAATTATTTAGTATAGTTAACGTCATCGTTTCATTTCTACTGCAACTAATGTACTTTTAAAAACAAATACTTTACAAATTAATAAATGCTAATTTTCTAAAAAATTAGTAATATATTTTCTAATAATTATTTACTAATTGTTCAAATAATTTACTTTTTAAAAATTACTAATTTTTTAAAAAATTAAAAATATTTTTTTCTAAATGTAATTTTTTAAAAAATTGACAATTTATTTTATATAATTGCCAATTTTTAAATTATGAGCAATATATTTCTGATTATTTATTAATTTTTTAAACAGAGTATTACATTTTCAATTAATTAATAATTATTTTAAATTTAGAGCTTAGTATTTTATTAATTACCAATTTTTTGTTAATTAAAATTAAAAACATTTAAATTTTTTATTTTTGATTAATTAAAAATAATCGCCGATATCATTACTAAAAACAGAATTTTTGCCGATCACTGGTGACCACCACCACAATCCACATATACGTTAAATGTGATATCTTGCAAAACTGCAAATTTTGCAATTTCTGATAAGTCAATGAAGCGTTTTTGTTTTTAATAACATGTCGCGACATGTCTCGCGATAATTTCATCGAACACGTGCAAAACTGTAAAATTTGCAATTTCGCATAATTCAAGAGAGCGTTATTGTTTTGAAGAACATGTCGCGACGTGTCTCGCGATGATTTCATCGAACACGTGCAAAACTGCAAATTTTGCAAATAGCGCCGATGTACGGCTGCTGAGATGAAATTAGATACGATAAGCAAACGATGCATCATTAATAGAATATAAAATGACGAATCTGGAGGATACGCTCAATAGTCGAGAACTGGAAGTCGTTAGTGCAACAAATGGCGTTAGCAAGAGGATCGTGCAATAACATGAAGCAAGAGTTGTTGAAGCAATCCACTCTGTTAAATTCGAGGGAAGACTTTGCCGCGTGGGAACAACGATGTGACGAGTTTATCGAATCATTGGAAGAAAAAGCCGAATTAAGCGGCCACAATTATCAATCTATCAGTCATCGATCGGCCTTAAACAGTCATTGGTCGCATGTATCGCAAGACTCGAAGGTTTGAAAGACTTGGTACGTCAACGTTTCGTAAATGTGGGTGCTGGATGCAGTGCGAGTGAGACAGGACTCAGATGGCGCGAGATAGATCCAGCTTTTGAAAGCCGTATATTGACTGGTGCGGTGATAAATTCCAAACACATCGACCCTCGTCAATTTCTTATAAATGCGAGAGAAATTGTACTTAGTCATGTGCGGAACGTCATGCAGCGATATGACAATGTAAAAATTATCACAGTGTTTAATGGTGAATTTGTTGCGGGTGACAAACGCGCGAATAAAAGTATCGCAACGAGAAACTATGAACTCTTTCGCGAGTCCGATCTGCATGAGTGGTACAAGAGACACGTCATCGAGCCTACTTTAGCAAAGCTGGAGGAATTCCAGGAACGTAATAGCGGATGGGCGTTGTCGCGTATACTCAATTTAACGGTAAACGTGAACAAATACAATCCATTGCACGCGGGGTGTTTTGTGGAAATACCGCAAGAAATTAAAAAGAAGAATGCGCTGATAAACGTGCAATCAAGAGACAATGCATGTTTTGCATGGTCAGTGGTGGCTGCTCTGTATCCAGCCGAGAGACATACAGATCGGAAATCGTCGTACCCTCATTACACGTCGGTGCTAAATCTTACGGACATTGAGTTTCCAATGACGTTGAATCAAATTAAACGGTTTGAAAATCACAACAACATCTCCATCAACGTGTACAGCATCGAGGAAAAAAAATAAGAAACTTGCTATCCTGCCAATACGTGTTACTGATCGAAAGTTGGACAGACATGTAAATCTCTTGTACGTGCGGGATATATCCAAGACATGTTTGTACGAATTTCATCACGAGTACATGTTACTGTTGTATCGCGACAAGTGTAAAGTCACGTACACCGATACTGACAGTCTCATTTATCACATCGAGTGCGACGATGTGTATGATATCATGAAGCGTCACATTCATTATAGATTTGACACTAGCGATTATGCGATTGATAATACGTACGGTATCCCACTCATCAATAAAAAAGTTCCGTGCTTAATGAAAGACGAAAATGACGGTGCGATAATGACCGAATTCGTCGGGCTTAGAGCAAAGATGTACGCCTCGCGAATGGACGGTAAGAAAGATACGAAAAAGGCTAAAGGTGTTAAGAGTAACGTCGTAGCCAGGTCGATAACGTTCGACAATTACACGCGGTGTCTGCGCGACGAAATTGAAATGACGCGACAGCAAACCTGATCCAATAAGATCCAAAAAACACGAGGTATACACCGTGTCCGAAACGAAAATAGCTCTAAGTCCGTACGACGATAAGCGATACATTATACCCGGTTCTACCGAAACGCTGCCATGGGGACATTATAAAATACCATTGTAAATATATAGTAAATACCATTGTAAATATATTGTAAATACCGCTGTAAATATATTGTAAATACATTTATATATTTAGGAAAATAAATGACTCATATGTATATATGTATATTTTTATACTGTAATAAATTTTTACAATACATTATTCTTGTGTATCCATGAATTGTGTGAATTATCAAATCCTAACCACTTTACATAAACCTCATTCCCTCTTTTGCGCAAAACTTTTTCAACGAGATACACGTCGGGATTAGCAACGCGATGTAACTCGTATTCGTAGAAGCCGCCGGCGACGGGTTTTTCGCAGGAATCTTACAACAGATACGTCACAGGATTAGTTTTCTGCACTTTGACGATTATAAACACGTCCGTGGTCCAATTTGGCGTGTATCCTTTTTCGAAGATTGTCTTGAATTTACACACGCGTACCGAATCGCCCATTTTGAATCGCGCTGGAGCAGCGATCTTTACGTGGTTGTACACCGTTGTTAGAAGCTTGTCGGCGCGGGGGTAACATCGATGGGTCGCATGCCGATAGTTCGATGCTTTTGCGCGTTGTAATCCGATACGAGACCTGGCAACGAGTCGATCCATTTGTAATTTCCATTGCGCGTAAACATTTTCCACATGTCGTTCTTGAGCGTGCGATTGAATCGTTCGACGACCGATGCTTTCATTACGGAATATGTCGAATAGTGATTGATATTACGTTTCTTCAAGAGTTTCTGCACGTTTGCGTTGTAAAATTCTTTCCCCTTGTCAGTCTGCAGATTTTTCGGACATCTTCCGCCGTCTCGAATTATTTTTGCAATCGCCGTAGTAACCTCGGTTCCGCTCTTGGCCTTGAGCGGTACGGCCCATGCGTGCTTGCTCAGCACGTCGATAACGGTGAGTATGTAGTGGTAGCCTCTGTTAAATCGCGTGTATGGTCTCATCTCGACCAAATCCGCCTGCCACAAGTCATCGTATCCACGTACTATGACGCGTCTTTGAGAAAAATTTCTTCTCGCAGGAGCGTGTAATTCTTCCACCAGCTGCCGTTTCTCAGCTGATTGCTTCTTACCAGCCATGACGATGACGCGCAACTGACGCAGATATCAGATGTACGTTCTTATCTATTCGCGATGATTCGCAATTACATCTTGAATCATCTTTTGAAGTTCGTTTAGGGTAATTTGCATATTATTCTGGAATACAGCTATTTTTCTCTCCATTTCATCCTGTCGATCTTCCAAAATTTGCACGCTCTGCTGCACGTAGCGTTTGTTGGCTGCATCGCCATCATCTACGGGCGGCGCTATCCGTCGAATCTTGCGCGATTTTGCGTCAAAGTCGGTGGCGACCATGCAAAGATCGTTATCTCGCACGTAATTTCTGATTAATCCTCTCCATTGATAGTACGGTTCCGCACCGCCTCTTCCGAGCGATATACCAAACTTGTTGATCGGCATTTTGATGTTGATTGAATGACTCGCTGTCGCGCCACTTAATTTATAATAAGTCCAGCCTCGGGAAGTTCCTCGATAATCGACAGGATTTCGTTATCGTGACCGGTGTAACCCGCTCGGCGCGAAGCTTCGAGCAATCGGAGACGATCTACAAGCTCGTTGGGATCGTCCCAATGAACATAGTCGATCTTGTTGTCGTTTAATGTCATGGCACGCGGTATACCTTTTCCAGCTTTTTTACCCAAAATCGACTGTGCAATTATATGGTCGATCTTGTTGCCTGTCATGGCACGCGGTATACCTTTTCCAGCTTTTTTACCTGAAATCAGCGGCCCGATTATATGTGTGTACTTGTATCCCCCGTTGCCCTTTATTTGAGCGTGAGCATCATAATTGCGTTTATGAACACTCGTCATCAACAGAATGCTCTTGTACGTTTGCATATCGTCCTCCGTGTAGATATCGTCATCGGGATATTCCTTAAAGATTAATTCAAAAAGACCGCGTGTGCCATTGTATCGTATGCCGTCGATAATTATGTTGTCCGCATGGTTTACGTCAAAACGTTTATTACCGAGCATCATTCCATCGTTGGTGAATTTAACACCGTACGCGATGTCCATACCGCTTTCTTCATCGCCGCTCAGAACTGCCCCGATGTATTTTTGGCTCAATAGACCCAATTGATTTTGCAACGTTTCTTGACCCTCAGATGTTTGCAACTGCTGTCGAACGGACATCACAAGTGGGTCATTTGTGGTTTTGAAAACATCTTTGTTTGCGAGCACTGTGTGTTGTACGGAAAGCGCAGAGGTTATCGGTGGTTCATTCAATGAACTTTTCGATCGTTCCGGTTTACGCGGTTGTAAAGTTTTTTTATATTGCTCAAATTAGATGGCACATTTATCGATCGTTTCAACGTAACTGGAGTTGAAGCCATTACAGAGTCGTTAAACGAGGCGTTTGGTCGTTGTCGTTTGAGCTTCGGCTCATTGTCTTCCCACGCCGTTCATTCTCAATCATTGACACGTCAGATTCTTTGCCAGCAACGGTGTTTTTGGCAATCTGCTTTAGAGGTTCGATGACGGTCTTAAAGTGTCTCTCCAACGCGATATCTTCCTCCATTTTACCAGTTTTCAAGGCGTGATATTTTTTGCTAATCGAATTGCTCGTTTTTGTAATATTTTTCACGATCCTCTTGCGCTCTCTAATCTCCTCGCTGCTGTCCATGTTGCGCTAACGTTGTTCAATTGACGCGTCGACAACAACTAACCACGTTTTAATATCGCAAAGTCGTTAAATCCTTTTCTGTATCGATCATTCGAAATCGCGCTGTCCTTGTCTATCACCTCGAATCCGTACTTTTGTTACCAAAACGTATGACACAATTTACAGAAATCATCGTAAGACATATCTGTGTTTACGTGATCGCTGTATATGTGTTTCAGATTGGTACCATCTTGTTTAAACAGAATCAATAAATTCGCGTTGTCGCGTATAAGATGCTTCGGTATCTTCGCATACGTCTGACAAAGATAGAAAGAGTCAATGTCCGCGTGCCGGCCCATTGCAAAGTATTCTCTTACGTATCCTGCTTGTCACATGCCACGTCATCAAAGATAAATTTAGAATTCGGGAGCGCCTTGCTTGGCGGAATGACGTCACTGTTATTCGAGAACGTAAAGTAGCCAATCTCTTCCATCGGTGTTAGTATATTCTCCAAATATCGATATTTCGGTTGTTGCAACAATTTCGAGTACACATACACGTTCTCGAAACGTACACCGTGCGGACTTTCCAGCAAGCTTATCGAGACGTTTGTCTTGCCGCAATTCGACGGACCGCAGATGATACCGCGTATAGAAATCGGTAGCATGCCTCCATGTTTGTGTACCTCTTTTGTTAACGGCATCCTATCGTCAAAGTTTGTCACTTTGATTGTCCGCAATTGTCGTACGAACCGCATTTTACCTCCCCTCCACAACGAATGAATAATAATATCGAGAAACGAATAGGATCATTTATTGCTCGACTACCTGGCTACAATATAATTCGGTGCGCTACGTTTTAGCTCACGGTTAGAGCCCTTATCAAGTGCTGTCTGAAATGCATGAAACGTCACAATATGTATCAACTAAATAAATTATAAATTAGTCACTAAGTAAAGAATATTACCTAATAGTTAAGATGACTCGTCATACTTAGTATAAGACCCCCTTGCATTCATGGGAATGTCCCCGCATTGTCACGAAGCGCAACTGTGAGAGAACACTCATACAAAAAAACGATAACACTAAGAGAGAAATGCGAAACAAGCGATTCATACGTGTCTTGAATATCGAGATTTCAAAATTAAGCATCTCTGGTTATCCTCTCCAGTGCGTGATGTTATACGAGTGGAAGCATTTCGGAGACTAAACGTTAAAGAAAGAATCAAAGAGTCAAAAGGTTGACAGCAGAACTGAAATTATAAACGTTAAACCGACGAAATGACGCCATCGTATACAGCGTTTAAATTTTCTGTGTCCCTCTGAAGATTAATAATGTTATTATGTCTCTTTATAAAAAACATCTCAGCAATCTTTTTTTTTCTCGTGTTACACTCCTTGTGTAAAATTTTAGGCTCTGACCACTTGAAGTCATGGTTATTTTGTGACCTATGTTTACTTACAACAGAGTGATTGCTGCAATGATTCTTAATATCATTAAAGTGCTCCTTGATTCGAGTCTCCAGATGCCTTTTGGTTTGCCCTATATACGAAGCCTCACAATTTACACAGTCAATTTGATAAACAACGTTGGTTTCTTTGCTTATTGTCAATCTATCCTTGCCTCTTTTGATAACCGAGTTAAGCTTCTTCGGTATCGTGTATAATGCTTTCAATCCGACATTTTTTAAGGTACGACATATGCCCTCACTTAAATCCTTGATATACGGAATAGTTATATGCTTACGCGCATCAAAGGAAACGTCTAAGCCACCAACTTCACTATTTTTTCTATTTTTTAGTTGCAATAATCTATTATAAATAAATTTGTTCACTAGCTTAATCGGAAAGCAATTATTAGTAAGAATATCTTTAACAATTTTGATATTAGCATGATGGAACCAATCGTCCGATAATAAAATTGCACGATTGACTAAGCTAGTTATGGTGTTAATTTTATATTTATGTGGATGGTTGGAGAAGAAGTTAATATATCGTCCTAAAAAAGTCGGTTTTTTGTGCCAGTTAGTAATTAATCTATTGCCATTTCTTATGACTAATGTATCTAGAAACGGTATCGAGCCACCAACCTCGGTCTCATAGGTGAACTGTAAGCGGGGGTGGTAATTATTAAAGACTTCAAGCAGTGTCTTGACTGCATTTCTCGGCACTATGGTAAAAATGTCGTCTACATAGCAAAGGAAAACCGGGATCTCAAAATTCAGATGGCTAATGCAATACGTCTCCAAATCCTCCATAACTATGTCCGCCAGGATCGGCGAGAGAGGAGATCCCATAGGGCTAACAAATATTTGTTCATAGAACTGGCCATCGAAGCCGAAACTGGTGGATTGCAAAATTAACTCGATAGCGTAGAGAAACTGTGCCAAATTAAGTGTAGTATATTGAGAGATGTGGTGCCACCGCTTTCTCACGCCCTCGCACACTAAATCCTTCGGTATGTTCGAAAAAAAACTTTTTTCTAATATCGAAAAAGCAGAGCTGAGATGCTCAGTCGTTAAAATGTTTTTGCTCGTGTCGGATAACAGCGATATTTACGATTTAACCGCCGAGCAGTTAAAGTATATACCAAAGGTCATTCTACTGCGACAGTTTTATAATCACATAGATTATTTGTGGGATAAGCTTTCCGAACATATCAAGACAGATTCGGAGGTTCAGCAATATCGGCGCTGTTTAATACATTATAATTTGCCGTGTCAGCAAACGCACATCGAAGGTCCGCCGCCGTTGATAAAAAACTGCGAGGAATGCCGCCGAAGATAGGTCGAGGTCTGCTGAATCGCGCGATAAACGCGCTTCCGATCAAATTACATATCCCCGGCTATCAATTTTGCGGACCGGGAACTCGCTTAGAAACACGGTTGGCAAGAGGTGATCGGGGTATTAATCCATTGGACGCGGCGTGTCGCGAGCACGACATAGCCTACTCGCGTAGCAACGATCTCGCAGAACAACACGTGGCAGACAATATACTCGCCGCGGAAGCGCGAAAACGTGTCATCGCGAACGATTCGACTCTCGGAGAGAGAGCGTCGGCTACAGCCATCTGGGCGGCCATGAAGGCTAAGACGAAACTCGGTATGGGTTTGAAAACAAAGAAAAAAAAGAAGACCAAGCGAATACTTCCGGTAGCAAAACGCGGCGGTATCCTACCGATCCTGCCGTTATTAGGGGTTCTCGGCTCGTTGGTCGGCGGAGCGGCAGGAGTCGCAAAGGCCGTGAATGTCAACAAAGCTGCGCGACGTCAGCTGGAAGAGATGCAACGTCACAATCGCGCCATAGAAGGTCACGGACTTTATCTCGCTCCGTACAAACGCGGACGGGGAATCTCGAGAAAAAAAAACGTCGAAGGGAAGCTAAAAATTCCCAAGGGTGTAACTACCAATGTGCAACTGCAACAATTGGCAAAACGTATGCGCATTCCATATTTTAGAGGTGTTTTCATGCGCGACTCGTTACCGATCGGCGGTATACGTCGAAACGAGAGCGGTATCGTGAATTTGGATAATACTGAGGGACCGAGTACTCACTGGGTGGCGTATGCGAAGAGGGGAGATCGTGCCATATATTTCGACAGTTTTGGCAATCTTTGACCACCGAACCGAGAGAATTGGCGCAGTATCTAGAGAACAATGTAATAGAGTACAATCGCGCGCCTTATCAGCGATACGATCAGAGCAATTGCGAACAACTGTGTCTGCGTTTTCTACAGTCGGTTGACAATCAATTTAAAGACCGGTGTTACGCTGTTTAATCTCAGTATTTATTGAAACATGTCACTGACAGTTACGCTCACAGGCAAGAGCAGCATCCTCGCGGTAAACTACTTTCCCGCCGTGGATTTGAGCGATGGCGATTACGAGCTCGGTCTAACAGATTTTGAAACCTATCACACGATACCGAATGTAAATTCGTCGAACAATAAATTCTACTATGACGACGACGACAAGGAGATTACCATTCCCAAAGGATCGTACGAATTGCGTGATATAGACATGTATCTGAAACGCGCTTTTTTATGGGACTCATCCAATAATGTCTCGACAAACGAAAATGAACCGCACCCATTGATTATTATTCATGCTAATAGCAATACGATGAAGAGCGAGATCAAGTGCGCTTATCGGATAAATTTTACAAAATCAAACAACATTGGATCGCTGCTGGGATTTTCAGCGAATCGCGTGCTGGAGTCGCGACAATAGCACGAATCGGATGTTCCGCTAAATATCATCAACGTAAACATCATTCGCATAGAGTGTAACGTGAAAGCGGGTGCGTACAGCAACGATAAGTATGTGCACACGATACACGAGTTTTCACCGAGCGTGCCACCAGGATATAAGATATTGGAAACGCCGGCACAGAACATTTATCTTCCGATCATCGTACGGAGCATTTCGGACTTGACGCTTCGCGTCGTGTATCAGAACGGTCGATTGATTGATTTTCGCGGAGAAAAGATCATCGTTAGACTGCATGTACGAAGACGACAGCGATAACGTGAGATGCTTGTACTGAACGAAGCTGAGCAGGTGCGACGGACGAGAAACAAAAAGACAATCCGATTGCCAAAGAAGAAACTCATTGCGTCAAACATTAAATTTTTGAAATTATTGGGTTTCGTCGTACGAAATGGCTAATATCTTAAACATTAGAGGTGAACCGATCTTTGACGACAGCGTCGTCAAGATTGAGACACACACGTACAATCCGTACGCTAACACAACGTTTGGACATAACGATGAGATAAGAATACCCATACAACAGCAGTATTTATACACGTTGCCATGTGAAAGCTTTCTCTACGTTGAAGGACAATTGGTAATAAAGAGAAGGAATGACGAGTCTGTGACAACGCTTGCGAGTAATTGCGTGGCCTTCATGTTCGATGAGATTCGATACGAGCTCAACGGTGTGGAAATTGATCGCAACAGAAACGTTGGCATAACCAGTACCATCAAGAACTACGTATCGCTATCGTATAATGATTCTCAACTCATGCGGAATGCTGGCTGGGACGTTACATCGAGCATATCGAAAGGATACTTTAACTTTTGCGTACCGCTTAAGTTGTTGCTGGGCTTTTGCGAGGATTACAAACGCGTCGTTGTTAATGCTTGTCACGAATTAATTTTGATACGTGCGCGTAGCGATAACAATTGCATTGTAGGGAATCCTGCGACGGAGCCGGAAATCGAATTGTTTAAAATACAGTGGCGAATGCCTTACGTTACGTTAAACGAGGTCAATAAGCTATCTATGCTACGGGCCTTGGAAAGCGGGCGATATCTAAGTGTCAGTTTCCGTTCGTGGGATCTGTACGAGTATCCCATGTTGCAGAGCACGACCAAGCATTCGTGGGCCGTCAAAACGGATGGAGAAGCCGCGGTGCGTTATCTTTGCGCTGCAGACCGGCCGCAAGAATATCATGTTTCAAAATGTTGGCGTATTCGATGCCTGTAATTTGACCAACGTGAAACTTTATCTAAACTCCGAATTTTATCTGTACGACGACTTGAATCTGGATTTTACTAAAAATCGATACGCCGTTCTTTTCGATATGTATGCGCGTTTTCTTAAAACTTATTACGGATACGATTCCTTCGATACGCTTTGCAGCTTGTATACATTCCTGATGGAAGAACCTTTGGTTGTCATTGATTGCTCGCGACAAAACGAATCTGTCAAGAGCGCCACCGTGGATGTGCGAATAGAATTTGATTGTAAAGAAAATGTACCTGCAAATACTACCGCCTATTGTCTCATCTTGCATGATCGTGTAATCGAATACTGTCCGTTGTCGAACGTAGTGCGCAAACTCATGTAAATTGCAATATCAGCAGATATCGCAATATACGCAGATATTACAATATAAGAGACACTGATGTACTGAAAATTCCAGCAGCGATCCAATGTTGTTCGGTTTTGTGAATTTTATCCGATAAGCGCACTTGATCTCGCTCTTCATCGTATTGCTATTAGCATGAATAATAATCAATAGGTGCGGTTCATCTTCGTTTGTCGAGACATTATTGGATGAGTCCCATAAAAGAGCGCGTTTCAGATACATGTCTATATCACGCAGTTCGTACAATTCTTCGGGAATGTTAATCTCCTTGTCGTCGTCGTCATAGTAGAATTTATTGTTCGACGAATTTATATTCGGTACCGTGAAATAGGTTTCAAAATCTGTTAGACCGAGCTCGTAATCGCCATCGCTCAAATCCACGGCGGGAATATCGTAAATATATTTATGAAAAAAGTATATTTATAAAGGCCTATCTACATAAGACGCAGAATGCGAGTCGCAAGACACACGCACAGTCATGTCAATCTAACCTCTATACACAAAAAAGTTAGATTGACATGTAGACTGTGTGTGTGCTTGCGACTCGCGTTCTGCGTCTTATGTAGATAGGCCTTATAGTTAAAACATCCTTATCAAATTCACTTTATTCTATGCAGAAATTCTTTTGCGCGCGCAATGGAACTAAACTCTCAATCATGCAGTGATTCAGTGCTATACCGTGCAGCTATATCTTATGGATCTCTCAACCATAATAGTTGTGCTGCAGACCACATAAGAGGGATAGCAATAATCCTTTGGTTGAGGCAACCATATACGAGGGTATTATAATCGAATGTTACGTATCGTAAGAACTACGGTTATGACAATTGTATAAATGGGCATATCTTAACAGCTACATTGAATGTAATATCAATTTAACTTGAATTTACATACATTTCTCTTTTAATCATAGAGAACATTGTTGTAACAACCGTAACAATTTTCTCCGTGTACCGGAAGTATTCGCTTGGTCTTCTTCTTTTTCTTCGTTTTCAAACCCATACCGAGTTTCGTTTTAGCTTTCATAGCCGCCCAGACGGCTGTAGCCGCAGCTCTCTCTCCGAGAGTCGAATCGTTGGCGATGACACGTTTTCGCGCTTCCGCGGCGAGTATATTGTTTGCCACGTGTCGTTCTGCGAGATCGCTGCTACGCGAGTAGGCTATGTCGTGCTCGCGACACGCCGCGTTCAATGGATTAATACCCTGATCACCTCCTGCCAATCGTGTTTCTAAGCGAGTTCCCGGTCCGCAAAATTGATAGTCGGGGATAGGTAATTTGATCGGAAGCGCGTTTATCGCGCGATTCAGCAGACCTCGACCTATCTTCGGCGGCATTCGCCGCAGTTTTTTATCAACGGCGGCGGACCGTCGATGTGCGTTTGCTGACACGGCAAATTATAATGTATTAAACAGCGCCGATATTGCTGAACCTCCGAATCTGTCTCGATATGTTCGGAAATCTTATCCCACAAATAATCTATGTGATTACAAAACTGCCGCAGTAGAATGACCTTTGGTATATACTTTAACTGCTCGGCGGTTAAATCGTAAATATCGCTGTTATCCGACACGAGCAAAAACATTTTAACGACTGAGCATCTCAGCTCTACGCGTCTCTATAAATAGGCCAGTTTTCTCGATATTATTACTCATTCGTTGTGGAGGGGAGATAAAATGCGGTTCGTACGACAATCGCGAACGATCAAAGTGACAAACTTTGACGATAGAATGCCGTTAACAAAAGAGGTACGCAAACATGGAGGCATGCTACCGATTTCTATACGCGGTATCATCTGCGGTCCGTCGAACTGCGGCAAGACAAACGTCTTGATAAGCTTGCTGGAAAGTCCGCACGGTGTACGTTTCGAAAACGTGTATGTGTACTCGAAATCGTTGCAACAACCGAAATATCGATTTGGAGAATATACTAACACCGATAGAAAAGATTGGCTACTTTACGTTCTCGAATAACAGTGACGTCATTCCGCCGAGCGAGGAGCTCCCGAATTCTGTTTTTATCTTTGATGACGTGGCATGCGACAAACAAGATACGATAAGAGAATACTTTGCAATGGGCCGGCACGCGGACATTGACTCTTTCTATTTTTGTCAGACGTATGCGAAGATACCGAAGCATCTTATACGCGACAACGCGAATTTATTGATTCTGTTTAAACAGGATGGTACCAATCTGAAACACATATACAGCGATCACGTAAACACAGATATGTCTTACGATGATTTCAGTAAATTGTGTCATACGTGTTGGCAACTGTTTGGACAAGCTCGCGCACAAGCTTGAACTCTAGAATTAGATGAGGAAGGAACAAATAAAAAGATTCCGTTTATTGAGAGAGAGATTGCGTTTCATGATTTATATGTAATTCAAATCAAAGTTTAAAGTGGGCAGAGCTATACAAAGAATACCAACATTTGTTGCATAGGAGAAGGGAAACTGCCCTAAAACCTTCCCAGTATTCGTGAACAAAATCATACATATACAGGGTGTCAGAAATAAAAGTATCCAGCCGAATGACTGGGGTAGATTGGGTCAAACTGAAGAGAAAAGTCGTATACCATTTTGCAAAATTTGCAATAGTTAACGAGTTATTAAATAAAACGTCTGAGCGAATGCGCGCACAAGGAGCGATAGAAGCGGGCCTCGGCGGCTGGCTGGGCTGGCACCGTGCCCGGCGCGCGGCGAGCGGTGGGGGTCGAGAGACGAGCGGCGAGCGGGGCGCGGCGCGGCTCGGCGAACGTCGAGCGACAGATGTTATACACTGCGACGAAAAAGTATTAGAGCCAGCCCATACTAAACTTACGATAATTCCTTTGCGTAAACGGGATTTTGTAGTAACTTACAATAATTTACTCCGCGTAAACGAGTGAATTATCGTAAGTTACCTACTACAGAAGTAACGCGCTCGCGTAAACGTAGTAACAGTAGGTAGCACACGTATTGCATAGGCATTGCCGTAACGTCTTACGCCTTAGATAATATTAATTAGTTTAGCTTTTATTATTTGTAATAAAAACATTTAATTTTAGTAAATTTAATTATTTTGCATGTCAAAGTTTACGAGGTTTACCACAAGCCTTACTTTAACTTTTGTTTATGTTATAATAACTTTAATGGTGCGTGTCCACCTGCGAGTAAAACTCTCGAGAGTAGCTCTCAAGATTGATTCTCGCAAATGGACATATTCCTAAAGAGTACCTATAACGGAGAATGAATCGCAGCTCTCGGCGAGCGAACTTTTCAAGACCTACTCGCAAATCGACACGACGTTATTTTACTCTCGGAGATCAGCTCGCCAAGCTCGAACGCTGTTCGTATTTTGAGAGCTACATGATGACACAAAGGAACTTATTGAATAATGCCGAAATCATGAACCATTGTAGAATACTACTGTGACAGAAATAAAAGTTTGTTTAATTTTTATGTTTTGCGAATAAAGTGCGAAAAATTCATAATTTAAAGAATTAGATAAGAATATTTTTAATACATTCTCTTATTACATGGTCAATAATTAGTAAAATTTTAGTTTTACATACTTTGCACGTTTTAGTTACAGCGTTGAAATTAAATACATTTTTACATCGCAAATTAAGTACATTAAAAAAAAAATTATTAATTATTTACATGTAAAAATCTAACATCAAGGTATTTCGCAAACTGAAAACTAAATAATAATATCGCACTATGTATTACACTTCACAACTTGTAAGTCTGCAGAAACTTTTTATTGTTAGGAGTCTTCAATCGTCTCGTGAGAATCCAGAGAGTATTCTTTCGGACAGTTATCTCAAAACTGTGTCCACTTACGTACTTTTTTAGTCGATCTCTGAGAGTGGTGACATTATAATGTCTCGTAAACGAAGAGACTTGCGGCTACTATAGTAGCTAGCATTATTTTAAAAAGAAAAAGGGTGTTAAATAACAACAAAAAGACCTTCTGGGTCAAGCAATGGATTGATTGCAGGTGTCGGATCTGCTCTAAATTAGAGAGCTTAAGATTGAAGATTCCCAACAATTAAATGTTTCTACAGACTTACAAATTGTGAAGTGGAATACATAGTGCGATATTATTAATTAATTTTGAGTTTGCGAAATACCTTGATGTTAGATTTTTACATGTAAATATTAAATAATTTTTTTTTTAATGTACTTAATTTGCGATGTAAAAATGTATTTAATTTCAACGCTGTAACTAAAACGTGCAAAGTATGTAAAACTAAAGTGTTACTAATTATTGACCATGTAATAAGAGAATGTATTAAAAATATTCTTATCTAATTCTTTAAATTATGAATTTTTCGCACTTTATTTGCAAAACATAAAAATTAAACAAACTTTTATTTCTGTCACAGTAGTATTCTACAATGGTTCATGATTTCCGCATTATTCAATAAGTTTCTTTGTGTCATCATGTAGCTCTCAAAATACGAACAGCGTTCGAGCTTGGCGAGCTGATCTCCGAGAGTAAAATAACGTCGCGTCGATTTGCGAGTAGGTCTTGAAAAGTTTGCTCGCCGAGAGCTGCGATTCATTCTCCGTTATAGGTACTCTTTAGGAATATGTCCATTTGCGAGAATCAATCTTGAGAGCTACTCTCGAGAGTTTTACTCGCAGGTGGACACGCACCATTAAAGTTATTATAACATAAACAAAAGTTAAAATAAGGCTTGTGGTAAACCTCGTAAACTTTGACATGCAAAATAATTAAATTTACTAAAATTAAATGTTTTTATTACACATAATTCAAGCTAAACTAATTAATATTATCTAAGGCGTAAGACGTTACGGCAATGCCTATGCAATACGTGTGCTACCTACTGTTACTACGTTTACGCGAGCGCGTTACTTCTGTAGTAACTTACGATAATTCACTAGTTTACGCGGAGTAAATTATTGTAAGTTACTACAAAATCCCGTTTACGCGAAGGAATTATCGTAAGTTTAGTATGGGCTGGCTCTAATACTTTTTCGTCGCAGTGTATAACATCTGTCGCTCGACGTTCGCCGCGCCGCGCCGCGCCCCGCTCGCCGCTCGTCTCTCGACCACCACCGCTCGCCGCGCGCCGGGCACGGTGCCAGCCCAGCCAGCCGCCGAGGCCCGCCTCTATCGCTCCTTGTGCGCGCATTCGCTCAGACGTTTTATTTAATAACTCGTTAACTATTGCGAATTTTGCAAAATGGTATACGACTTTTCTCTTCAGTTTGACCCAATCTACCCCAGTCATTCGGCTGGATACTTTTATTTCTGACACCCTGTATATATATATATATATATATATATAGATTATACAAAATATTATAGAAATACAATAAATGTATAAAACACATAAAAGAAACAAATCAATGGTTATTATAGAACAGTCCTTTCTTTAGATATGTATCATAATATACTTTGAGGTTTACCGAAGTATTTCTTTATCATATAAAATCTTTATTGCAAGAAGAATTGTCATAGTAGGTTTTCGTATAAGTTCTCTTGACGTAGTCAAGCTTAAAATTAGTTGTTCTTTTCTAAAGAAAGAATCGTTTGAAACATAAACATAAATCAATTAATACAAGAATATCACTTCAGATAGAATTTATATAATCTAGGAAATAATGCATCAATCTTTTGTTTTAAATACCAAATTACTATCATCAGTCTATTCAGGGGTGTTATTTGTAATGTTAATACTGATTGAGTATTACTAAATAAGTGTCGAAGTCTCTGCAAAGCATTCTACTACATTATGAGCGATTACTACAACATGAGCTATATTCACGACATGAACAACAATAGCAAAATAAGTGATAAGTTTTTTCACTGAATTTACTAAACTAAATCTTGTACTAGACAGTCTTTGATTGACACATTAATTCACCACAGCATAAACGTAATACTAGATAACTAATAATTCGCAAGATATTTATCAGAAGATTATAAAATAATTGAATAAGAACTTATACAGCAACGCACGGAAACGGTTATTCGATAGTGTTATTACAATGCTAGGAACGATCTATATATTTGCAAAGACCGCATTATCATTTAGTAAGTAATACAAGTAAGTGTGACGAATGTCCGCAAATTAAAGTAATAGACGATAAAGAATATGACAAAATCAATTACAATTAAACAATCGTATGAAAGAAAGAAATAAACGTTTTCCTTGTAACTAAAATGGTTGCCACCGAAAGATTAATTATTTAAATATACTTTTGACTGAGCTCAGTATTACAATTAGACTCGAAATAAACTTTAATTTCTTTTCAAAAGATGAGAAAGGTTTCTCTTCGCTTGATCTCGTGATTTCTACGAATTTTCAGTTCAAAGGATAACCTTGAGAGGAGAGATTCTCACTCTCGCAACGTTAGAAGACATCCAACGTTTCCACTCTCGTAACGGTAGACGAATATCTAACGTTTCTACTCTAGTAACGATAGATGAATATCTAACGTTAACACTAAAAAGTATTTAAACAGGTTACCTTTAGTTTCATGATAACATCACGTAAGAAGTTCATACAAGAGTATATCTCGAAAATACCAAGTCAACGCTTTGTTTATCCAGGACTTCGAAAAGGCGTTCTATCTCATGCCGAAAGGTTCTCTTAAACGTTCCAGAAAATGGCTGCCTGCCTCGAGCCTTCTACGTGCCGGCATGGCTCGCCAGGATGTATCTCGCTGGCTTCCTCTCAGTGACGATCGTTGTTGTCCTTTTTCGATCCGTATATGTTTCACAATTATCTTACTTATCGCGCACGAATAGGCCGATCTCAAATACTTTACGACTTAACTGCGAAAAGATGATGCAATTATGCGACTCGAATTTATGTATGACGCACGATGTTTCACGCACGAGATCTGCGAGACGAATGCTCGCTGCTCGCTCGCCCGGGCTGCACGCCCCTCCTCACATGCTCACGCAAGCGCGCGGGAAGCCCGCGCTCGGCCGTTCTCGAACGGTCGGGCCCCGCTTTGGCGCGCACACACACACACACAGTCGAGCGCTCCGACCCACCGCAACATGAACGCCATAGATGGCTGCACCAACACAATCTCTCTCTCTCTCTTTTTACACGTTGATTTCAAACAGCAACAAAAGTACGGATTCATGGTGATAGACAAGGACAGCGCAATTTCGAATGGTCGATACAGAAAAGGATTTAACGACTTTGCGATACCAAAACGTGGTTAGTTGTTGTCGACGCGTCGATTGAACAACGTTAGCGCAACATGGACAGCAGCGAGGAGATTAGAGAGCGCGAGAAGATCATGAAAGATATTGCAAAAACAAGCAATTCGATTCGCAAAAAATATCACGCCTTGAAAACTGGTAAAATGGAGGAAAATATTGCGTTGGAGAGACACTTTAAGCCCGTCATCGAACCTCTAAGGCAGATTGCCGAAAACACCGTTGCTGGCAAAAAATTTGACGTGTCAAAGATTGAGAATGAAACGGCGTGGGAAGACGAAGAGCCGAAGCTCAAACGACAACGACCAAACGCTTCGTTTAACGACTCTGTAATGGCTTCAACTCCGGTTACGTTGAAACGATTGATAAATGTGCCATTTAATTTGAGCAAAATAACAAATACTTTACAACCGCGTAAACCAAAACGATCGAAAAGTTCATTGAATGAACCACCGATAACCTCTGCGCCTTCCGTACAACACACAGTGCTCGCAAACGAAGATGTTTTCGAAACCACGAATGACCCACTCTTGATGTCCGTTCGACAGCAGTTGCAAACATCTGAGGGTCAAGAAACGTTGCGAGATCAATTGGGTCCATTAAGCCAAAAGTACATCGGGGCAGTTTTGAGCGGCAATGAAGAAAGCGGTATGGACATCGCGTACGGTGTTAAATTCACCAACGATGGAATGATGCTCGGTAATAAACGTTTTGACGTGAACCATGCGGACAACATAATTATCGACGGCATACGATACAATGGCACACGCGGTCTTTTCAAATTAATCTTTAAGAAATATCCCGATGACGATATCTACACGGAGGACGATATGCAAACCTACAAGAGCATTCTGTTGATGACGAGTGTTCATAAACGCTATTATGATGCTCACGCTCAAATAAAGGGCAATGGGGGATACAAGTACACACATATAATCGGGCCGCTGATTTCAGGTAAAAAAGCTGGAAAAGGTATACCGCGTGCCATGACAGGCAACAAGATCGACCATATAATTGCACAGTCGATTTTGGGTAAAAAAGCTGGAAAAGGTATACCGCGTGCCATGACATTAAACGACAACAAGATCGACTATGTTCATTGGGACGATCCCAACGAGCTTGTAGATCGTCTCCGATTGCTCGAAGCTTCGCGCCGAGCGGGTTACACCGGTCACGATAACGAAATCCTGTCGATTATCGAGGAACTTCCCGAGGCTGGACTTATTATAAATTAAGTGGCGCGACAGCGAGTCATTCAATCAACATCAAAATGCCGATCAACAAGTTTGGTATATCGCTCGGAAGAGGCGGTGCGGAACCGTACTATCAATGGAGAGGATTAATCAGAAATTACGTGCGAGATAACGCTCTTTGCATGGTCGCCACCGACTTTGACGCGAAATCGCGCAAGATTCGACGGATAGCGCCGCCCGTAGATGATGGCGATGCAGCCAACAAACGCTACGTGCAGCAGAGCGTGCAAATTTTGGAAGATCGACAGGATGAAATGGAGAGAAAAATGGCTGTATTCCAGAATAATATGCAAATTACCCTAAACGAACTTCAAAAGATGATTCAAGATGTAATTGCGAATCATCGCGAATAGATAAGAACGTACATCTGATATCTGCGTCAGTTGCGCGTCATCGTCATGGCTGGTAAGAAGCAATCAGCTGAGAAACGGCAGCTGGTGGAAGAATTACACGCTCCTGCGAGAAGAAATTTTTCTCGAAGACGCGTCATAGTACGCGGATACGATGACTTGTGGCAGGCGGATGTGGTCGAGATGAGACCATACACGCGATTTAACAGAGGCTACCACTACATACTCACCGTTATCGACGTGCTGAGCAAGCACGCATAGGCCGTACCGCTCAAGACCAAGAGCGGACCCGAGGTTACCACGGCGATTGCAAAAATAATTCGAGACGGCGGCAGATGTCCGAAAAATCTGCAGACTGACAAGGGGAAAGAATTTTACAACACAAACGTGCAGAAATTCTTGAAGATACATAATATCAATCACTATTTGACATATTCCGTAATGAAGGCATCGGTCGTCGAACGATTCAATCGCACGCTCAGGAACGACATGTGGAAAATGTTTACGCGCAATGGAAATGGATCGACTCGTTGCCAGGTCTCGTATCGGATTACAACGCGCGAAAGCATTGAACTATCGGCATGCGACCCATCGATGTTACCCCCGCAATCGCCGACAAGCTTCTAACAACGGTGTACAACCACGTAAAGATCGCTGCTCCAGCGCGATTCAAAATGGGCGATTCGGTACGCGTGAGTAAATTCAAGACAATCTTCGAAAAAGGATACACGCCAAATTGGACCACGGAGGTGTTTAGAATCGTCAAAGTGCAGAAAACTAATCCTGTGACGTATCTGTTGGAAGATTCCTGCGAAAAACTCGTCGCCGGCGGCTTCTACGAATACGAGTTACATCGCGTTGCTAATCCCGACGTGTATCTCGTTGAAAAAGTTTTGCGCAAAAGAGGGAATGAGGTTTATGTAAAGTGGTTAGGATTTGATAATTCACACAATTCATGGATACACAAGAATAATGTATTGTAAAAATTTATTACAGTATAAAAATATACATATATACATATGAGTCATTTATTTTCCTAAATATATAAATGTATTTACAATATATTTACAGCGGTATTTACAATATATTTACAATGGTATTTACAATATATTTACAATGGTATTTTATAATGTCCCCATGGCAGCGTTTCGGTAGAACCGGGTATAATGTATCGCTTATCGTCGTACGGACTTAGAGCTATTTTCGTTTCGGACACGGTGTATACCTCGTGTTTTTTGGATCTTATTGGATCAGGTTTGCTGTCGCGTCATTTCAATTTTGTCGCGCAGACACCGCGTGTAATCGTCGAACGTTATCGACCTGGCTACGACGTTACTCTTAACACCTTTAGCCTTTTTCGTATCTTTCTTACCGTCCACTCGCGAGGCGTACATCTTTGCTCTAAGCCCGACGAATTTGGTCATTATCGCACCGTCATCTTCGTCTTTCATTAAGCCCGGAACTTTTTTATTGATGAGTGGGATACCGTACGTATTATCAATCGTATAATCGCTAGTGTCAAATCTATAATGAATGTGACGCTTCATGATATCATACACATCGTGGCATTCAATGTGATAAATGAGACTGTCAGTATCGGTGTACGTGACTTTACACTTGTCGCGATACAACGGTAACATGTACTCGTGATGAAATTCGTACAAACATATCTTGGATATATCGAGGATGCACATACCCACATAGATTTGTTTGTCGAACTTCACCTCGAGTTTTCGCATTTCTATTGCTACTAAATTCTCCGAAAAAACGCTTCGGCTATAAAAATTTGGTTTCGCAATCATTGCCTCCGCGCCGTATCTACCCTCCCAATGAGTCACGAGGCGCACGTCAACGTGATTGCGCACATTCTCCATGGTTTTGCCAAACACTGCATTGTTCATCAATTTGTATAAATTTTTTTCGAAATCATTCTTGGCCAATGTCCTAAATTTCATATTAAGTTCTATATAATCGCGAAGCTATGGAGATTGCGCGAATTTCAGTATACGGTGAATTTTTGATATACGGAGACCGTGACGAGTACACTGCTGCAGGTTGCGATAATGTATCACATAACGTTTCTTATCGTATAATGTTGCGAGGAACTTGTCCTGCCGCTTGCCGGATGGTTTATCGCGCGTCGGACAGAACGGTAGGTCAGTGTGCGCGTCGTGAAGATGTTGCGGATACTCCAAGTCGACTTCGAGTATGTAGCCTATCGAAGAATCCAACGCGACATCCATAACATTAAAATCGGTTACGTTGTCGACCCATTTAAAATCTGCGTATAGCAATGGTTGACACATTGCCCAGCCGTATAAGTTATTTACATCAAAATACATGAGGTATGACGACGGTTTCGATGGATCGTACGACTGCATGTACTTGTTGTTGGCCAGTGCGTATTTGTTTGAACATTGACTCAAACCGCCGCGTATACCGCGTTCGATAAACATGACCATGTCAATGTCGGTGAGCAATTCGAAATTGATGTGTGTATGCTTCAACATAGCATCCTACGTAAAACCCGGTAGAGTATAATAATACGCCGGATCGAGTCCGTAACTCGCGACGCAACTATCGCGAAAATTTTCAAAGATATCGGCCAACAGCAAGACATCGGTCTTGAGATATAAATCGCTGTAATCACCGAGCGTTCGAATGGAGAACCGCTGCCAGACGAAAATTTTCTGCGGATAATTCACAAAATTCGCGTTGCAATATTCGCAGTTTATCCTTGCTGAGATAAGATGCCAAATTGTCGAGACTAGAGGTGAGAAACTTGTACGAATCGATAAATCGCAATTTGACGCACGTTTTCTTATCTTTATCTTCGGTGCTTTAAACGTTTTTTGTAAACGAAATATATTTTTCTTTTGTGATCGGGAGTAAATCTACATGTCCTTCGTATGCTGTTGCTATTTCAGTTATAATAAAATGTGCGTCATAGCCCGATAAATTATGAAACACTATGGGAATGCAATGCGAATCTTTATAATTTAGGTTACAATTCGAATGCGCGGAACCTCTGTATCGACCGATCAGGTGACAATGGTCGCGTACTCGCACGTCGTCTGGCTCGAACGGTTCTTCGCACACGTGACAGTGCGTTGCACTGTTAAACTTTTCCCACTCGTCTCGCGTGAAATCTGCCATGGGTATATTAGTAGACAAAGTAGTCTTTACGTCGTGAGCTAAACGTCTTAGTTTCTCGGCGAACCACGCGACGCAATCCTTATCGCGACGAAACCGATACATAGATAACGACTCGTCGTACGAGCAACGCACGTAGTACCCTATGCTAAACACGCGATGATGTTGATATGTGTACCTGGACGTTTCCGGATCCGCGTCCATCTTCTCCAGAGTACATTCCAGGTCGGCGTATACGACAAACGGAACTCGTTCCTTCCTGTTGTAATTTTTAAATGCCAACCACTTGTCGTTATCGCTCGGTAACTTGATCGCGCAGTCGTTCATCTCCCGACAGTCGACGGTGTGGGCAGCCAATTTCTCGTTGAAGCTGAAGTAGTGCAAATATCTGCAAAAATAAACGCAAATATTATAAATTTTTTATACACAAAATATTTTATATATTATTAAAAGAACTATAGGTAGTTACCGATCGCAAAAGTATTTCCGACTATGGTGCTTGTTGATTTGCGAGCTCACGAGACGGGATAGGTTCTTGATCCATGCAAAATGTCCCACGTTGTCGTCATGCACGTACAAGAGATTTACATGTCTGTCCATCTTACGATCAGTAACCCGTATTGGCAAGATAGCAAGTTTTTTGTTTTTTTTTTCTCGATGCTGTACACGTTGATGGAGATGTTGTTGTGATTTTCAAACCGTTTAATTTGATTCAACGTCATTGGAAACTCAATGTCCGTAAGATTTAGCACCGACGTGTAATGAGGGTACGACGATTTCCGATCTGTATGTCTCTCGGCTGGATACAGAGCAGCCACCACTGACCATGCGAAACATGCATTGTCCATTGATCGCACGTTTATCACCGCATTCTTCTTTTTAATTTCTTGTGGTATTTTTACAAAACACCCCGCGTGCAATGGATTATATTTGTTCATGTTTACCATTAAATTGAGTATACGCGACAACGCCCATCCGCTATGACGTTCTTGGGATTCCTCCAGTTTTGCTAAAGTAGACTCGATGACGTGTCTCTTGTACCACTCATGCAGATCGGACTCGCGAAAGAGTTCATAGTTTCTCGTTACGATACTTTTATTCGCGCGTTTGTCACCCGCAACAAATTCACCATTAAACGCTGTGTTAATTTTTACATTGTCATATCGCTGCATGACGTTCCGCACATGACAGAGTACAATTTCTCTCGCATTTATAAGAAATTGACGAGGGTCGATGTGTTTGGAATTTATCACAGCACCAGTCAATATACGGCTTTCAAAAGCCGGATCTATCTCGCGCCATCTGAGTCCTGTCTCACTCGCACTGCATCCAGCACCCACATGTACGAACCGTTGACGTACCAAGTCTTTCAAACTTTCGAGTCTTGCGATACATGCGACCAATGACTGTTTGAGGCCGATCGATGACTGATCGATTGATAATCGTAGCCGCTTAATTCGGCTTTGTTCTTCCAATGATTCGATAAACTCGTCACATCGTTGCTCCCACGCGGCAAAGTCTTCCCTCGAATTTAACAGGTTGGATTGCTTCAACAACTCTTGCTCCATGTTATTGCACGATCCTCTTGCTAACGCCATTTGTTGCACTCACGACTTCCAGTTCTCGACTATTGAGCGTATCCTCCACATTCGTCATTTTATATTCTACTAATGATGCATCGTTTGCTTATCGTATCTAATTTCATCTCATCAGCCGTACATCGGCGCTATTTGCAAAATTAGCAGTTTTGCACGTGTTTGATGAAATCATCGCGAGACATGTCGCGACATGTTCTTCAAAACAATAACGCTCTATTGAATTATGCAAAATAGCAAATTTTGCAGTTTTGCACGTGTTCGATGAAATCATAGCGAGACACGTCGCGACATGTTCTAAAAACAAAAACGCTCCATTGACTTATCCGAAATTGCAAAATTTGCAGTTTTGCACGTGTTCGATGAAATCATCGCGAGACACGTATGCTCTTGAAAAAAAATCATATTTGATGCCCGATGAGGTGATCTCATCACGAATATTCTTGACAAAGATATCACATTTAACGTATATGTGGATTGTGGTGGTGGTCACCATGCAACAGCCGTACATTGACGCTATTTTTGCAAGATTTGCAGTTTTGGGAATGTATAAATGGTCTACGTGGATTCTAGAACGCAGTCGAGAGTTCGATACGGTTCGAGTACGTCGCAAACAGCCTCCAGATACGATGAACATTTATGGTGCGAACTACTACGTTCCGATTCAGGACGAAACGTGTGAGAAACAGCACAATGAGTAAGTACCGCTAATTTTTATATATACTTGTGCAAGAAAACTGTTATGAACATATAATTGTATTTTTTCAGTTTTGATGAACCCCGCTACACGCCGCGTATTTTGGGAAGAAGATTTGCCTTGACGTCAACAGCGTATAAATTTTTGGATGTTGGAATCAGCGCGAAACCTATGTCCTCTGTGAATATACTTATTGGCGATAACCGAAGAAATCGGATAATTCTGCCACATGCAACGTGGGTGACATTCATCGAAAAACATGCAGATATACAGCGACTCGTGCAGTCATCGGCACCATCATCGCTAACATTTCGAGATCTGGAGCTTGTTAAAATACGTGACGCAGATATTGTAAAATTGACGTAGTGCGGCACCAGCTTGTACATGAAACCGTCAACCGTGCTCTTTCTGTTCGAACTAGAACATTGCGTCGAGAACATGTATTTTCAACTATGTCAAAATGTTCACGGCGTAAGTGAAAAATTTAAACAATTTGTAACAATTTTACGTCAAAATTGTATCACCGATAAATGTAACGTAGTTATCATATCTTGCGTGAAATTTATGATAAAAATTCGATTTTTGATTGCGAATTATTAGCCTACGCTTTGGATACTATTGTGTATAATGCGCTACATGATAAATAAATGCTTATAATATGGTTAAAAATAATTTCCTCGTCATTTACCGTTCCCTTCTGTTAAGCTGTCTTCGTTTATCGTTTACTTAAATGTAATATTAAAAATTAAATATTAAGATCTAAACAATTAAATATCGCTGGCGAAGAAAAGATACGCGATCGTGAGCGAGAACGCGCAAACGGGGGAGCGAGAGCGCGAACGGGGGCCGGGAGCGAGCGAGAACGCGCGAGGGAGAGATAACGCGAACTCCCGCGAGAGAGACCGCGCGAACGAGAAGACGCGCGCAACCGGGGACCGGGGGAGAAACATCTACGATGGAGAGATAACGTGAGCGGGAGCGTGCCGTGTGACGTCACGCGGACTCCGCGGCGCGGTTAAACGCGGACCCCCTCGCCCCGCTCCGCGGCAAAAACGCGGTCGCCCCGTGGCGCTAGAAAACGCGGTCCCCTCGCCCCGCTCCGCGGCAAAAACGCGGACCCCTCGCCGCGCAGCGCTGGAAAACGCGGACCCCCTCGCCCCGCGGCGCCGGAAAACGCGGACCCCCTCGCCCCGCGGCGTCGGAAAACACGGCGCCCGAAAAACGCGGTTTCCCCCTCTCTTTCCCCCGCGGCGCACGAAAAACGTGGTTCCTCTTTTCTTCCCCGCGGCGCCCAAGAACGCGGTTTCCCCCTCCCCGCCCGCAATTCCCCCCCCCGCGGTGCCCCCGCCCCCTCACCGCCCCTCGCCCTCGGGATGTGGTCCGGAACGCCCGTAGCCTATTTACTTCCTTCGATACGCTTTGCAGCTTGTATACATTCCTGATGGAAGGACCTTTTGTTGTCATTGATTGCTCGCGACAAAACGAATCTTTCAAGAGCGCCACCGTGGATGTGCGAATAGAATTTGATTGTAAAGAAAATGTACCTGCAAATACTACCGCCTATTGTCTCATCTTGCATGATCGTGTAATCGAATACTGTCCGTTGTCGAACGTAGTGCGCAAACTCATGTAAATTGTAATATCAGCAGATATTGCAATATACGCAGATATTACAATATAAGAGACACTGATGTACCGCGATAAGATACAGATTGCTCCGTCGTTTTGTTATGATCGTACCGACGTTTGTCGATTTGCAGGGATTCACCGTCGGGATGAAATTTGTCGTAAAGGAGGTGGCGGTTCTAAAAAACGGGACCGTTTTGGCACATTACATTTTTACATGTCCCATGCCAGGGGATCTCCTCGCGAAATCCGACAGATCATGCGCTTCCTGGTTGATTGCGAATCACCATGGACTACGATGGGAGGACGGAAACGTGTCCTACCACATGGCGAAACATCTAATTACTTCGGCCGTACTTGGAGAGGGCGACGAGACGTCGACTCTTGTGTACGTCAAGGGATGCCAGAAACGAGAATGGCTGGTTGATCTGCTTGAGAATAAAACGAGAAAACATCTAAAAATTGAGACTTTGGATGCAGATTACGAAGATATCGAATCTTTAAATAATCTAGATATTACTAATACTGTAAGATGCGGAAAACATGTTAAGAATTGCGCATTACAAAATGTATTAAAAATATTTAACTGGTGGTCGCGACACCAAAAAAAAAATTATGATTTCTTTTAAATAAATTATATATGTATGTATAAACGTTTTATTTCATTTTCCCACATACTTTGTAGTATAATATAGATGTTTTAGCTGTTCAAGAGCTGTTTTTAGTTGTTTAAAAAAAGTTTGATAGCGGTTCAATAGCAGTTATACAGATCGCAGTTATACAGATTGCTGTTTTAGTTGTTTGATAGCTTTAATTTAGTTGTTTAAAAAAAGTTTGATAGCGGTTCAATAGCAGTTATACAGATCGCAGTTATACAAATCGCTGTTATACAGATAGCTGTTTTAGTTGTTTGATAGCTGTTCAAGAGCTGTTTGATAACTGTTTTTAGCTGTTCAAGAGCTGTTTTTAGCTGTTTTTTTTAGTTGTTTTTAGTTGTTTGATGGCTGTTTTTAGCTGTTTCATAGCGGTTCAAGAGCTGTTTTAGTTGTTTGATAGCTGTTCAAGAGCTGTTTGATAGCTGTTTTATAGCGGTTCAATACCTGTTTGATAGCTGTTTGATCGCGGTTCAATAGCAGTTTTACAGATCAAATCAACGAAAGTTAATGGCGCGATATCGTTTTTCGAGAACATACGTGTCTCGCGGTGACATTGCACACGTGCAAAACTACACATCGCAGATTTTTCGGAAGGCGCAATTGTATGGATGCTGAGATGAAATTAGATATGATAAACAAACGATGTGACAATTGTGAGATGTAGAAGGATGAATTTGAAGGTACCCTCAGTAGTCGAAGACTAGAAGTGAGAGTCGGCTGGTGTGCTTGATCGTGCGGTTTATACAATAATTGGTTCGCCATCTTAAGAGTTGTATATCAAAGCTCACCGATATGAGCGAGTACGCAAAACTTTGCAAACCGATACGTAATTCTAAATTCAAGATTGTGAAAATTAGCGAACCGCAGATGAGAAACTGTAGCAGATTGTACAAGAGGAGGGTCGACGTAGTGCGATATCTATTTCGTCGCGAGATCGGAATCGCCGATCTCCGATCGCATCAAGATTTTCTCGATCTCCAAATAAATTGATTCATCCTCGTAAGAGAAACGTTCTCTTTTTATCAAGATGGAAATATATGTGCCTGAAGAAATGGAAGTGTCTGAAGAAATATTTTAAGTGTATATTATCTAAAATTAAGAAACCTATACTGCTAAAAGATTAACAATAAGTGTAACAATAAGTGTAACAATAAAAAGACAATCAATGTTGTGTCACGCACATACACAGTGCGGAAGGTGACTCAAGAGCCGGGGGTTTCAGGTTGAAATCAAGCGGTGGTAAGCAATTTTTCTATTTGTAGTTTTTGCATAATTTCTGAACGAGAACGCGAACGGTGAAGAGAGAGACCGCGCGAACGAGAAGACGCGCGCGAACGGGGACGGGGAGCGAGCGAGAACGCGCGAGGAAGAGATAACGCGAGCGGGAGCGTGCCGTGTGACGTCACGCGGACTCCGCGGCGCGGCGAAACGCGGACCCCCTCGCCCCGCTCCGCGGCAAAAACGCGGTCGCCCCGCGGCGCCGGAAAATGCGATCACCCCGCGGCGTTGGAAAACGCGGCGCCCGAAAAACGCGATTCCCCCCTCCCCCGCGGCGCCGGAAAACGCGGACCCCTTCGCCCTGCGGCGCCGAAAAACGCGGACCCTCTCGCCCCGCGGCGCCGGAAAACGAGGACCCTTTCGCCCCGCGGCGCCGGAAAACACGGCGCCCGAAAAACGCGGTTCCCCCCTTCCCTTCCCCCCGCGGCGCACAAAAAACGCGGTTCTTTCCCCCCCGCCCGCGGTTCCCCCCCGCCTCGGTTTCCCCCGCCCGCGGTTCCCCCCGCCTGCGGTCCCCCCCCGCCCCTCACCCCCCCTCAGATCTCCGGATCAGAACGCCCGTAGCTTATCTATTGAGAGGACTCGTCGTATCGCGCGATGGACCCCGAATATCCAGTATTGCTAGGCGAGCAAATACTGGAGCGTGCGTCTACCGGGGTGAAAGTGGGCGCGGTGCACCTGTTCTATAATGAGCTCGGTGTTTGGCTTCGAAACTCAGTCCCGAGTGGCTGAGTCTGCCTCCCACCCTGAGAAGTCCCGTTAGGTTTAGAAACAGAGCAAGTTTGCTGAACAACTTGGGGAGTCTCTTTCCGTTTCTTAGTCGATCGATTTCCTCGCCGAAGGACTCCAGCTGAACCAATTTTACCACCGCCAGTAGCGCCGAATACGCTTCAAATTGATCCACGGCCAAGGTCGCGGGTACCAGCTTGGCCCTGGATCGAGTCGTAAACCTTATGATATACGCGATTATCCTACTAATTTTATCTAACAACGAATATCTATTTAATAGTAACGAGATGACATTGGGTGTCTCGTGCGCGACGAGCGTGACGATCTTTTCCTCCTCGCACGGGATCGCTTCGTCAAAGACAGGCTCGGTGCGGGACTCGAAATCTATTAGCCATTCTGGGCCCCTCCACCACATTGAAGTTGCCACGAGTTCGCGAGGGAAAAGTCCACGTGAGCAGTGATCGGCCGGATTGAGCTCAGTGGCAACGTGACCCCAGGCAGATACCGGAGTTTTCTCCTGTATCCGAGCGACGCGATTACGAACAAAGGTCTTCCATCGGTTGCGGGGAGTAAAGGATCCAGTAGAGAACCACCTTGGCGTCAGACCAGGCGTATTCCTCATTGATGTCCAAACGTCCCCGTAGAACTTGACGTAAGTAAGCCATTAAGTTGGCGAGGAGCAACGCGGCGCAGAGCTCTAATCGAGGTAGCGAGATGGCGCGTAGCGGAGCCACTTTCGACTTAGCGCAAAGAATTACGATTTTTGTCTCCGAAGGAGTTATGATACGCAGGTACACCACCGCCCCATATCCATGTTCGCTCCCGTCGCAAAAACCATGCAATTCGCGACGGACGCTATTTCTCAGGAATTGTGCGAGGAATCCGCAGGAAAGCCAGCGAGTCAAATTCAGCTTGATAGCGTTCCCATTGTCGGCGAACATCTGCTGGCGGGTCGTCGTCCCACTCGAGTTTCAGCGTCCATAAGCGCTGTATCAACCGCTTTGCGGTAAATGTCAGCGGCGCCAAAAATCCCAAGGGGTTGAAGATACGCGCTACCTCCGATAATATTGTACGTTTAGTGCATTTTCGAGTCAGAGGGTTAAGCTGGAACCCGAAACTATCTGACCGCGAATGCCAACGAAGGCCCAGAACTTTAAGTGCCTGATCCTCGGCCGATTCAAAGGAAAGTGTTCTCTGACTACGCATCGCTAGATCGAGACCCTCCAACGCGGCGGGATAGCTACTCACCCATTTTCGTAGTTCAAATCCGGCACTCCGGAACAACTCGAGTAATTGATCGCGGAGCGCGATAGCTCTTTCGACGGTGCGGACACTGGCCACGACGTCGTCCACGTATAGAGACTCGAGGAGCGTCGCGTACACCAACGGATACTCATCCCTGTGGTCGTAAGCTAATTTAAGCAAGCAATAAATCGCTAAAAACGGGGAGGCCGTAGTATCAAATGTGACTGTTTTGAGTAGGTAATCGAGGATCGGATCCGATTCCGAAAAGCGTTAGACGATACGCTGATAATCGAGATGTTCCGGGTGTATCCAGATCTGCCGGAACATTTGTTTCACGTCCGCGGTAATGGCCACGGGCTCAGCGCGAAAAAGGAGTAGCACCGCGACAATATCCGGTTGTAACTTCGGGCCGCTAAGCAATGTGTCGTTTAATGACCCGTTCGGGCACTTTGACGAAGCATCGAAGACGACGCGAAGTTTTGTGGTTGTGCTGTCTAATTTATAAACCCCATGATGGGGCAAGTAATACACGCGCCCGTCCGCGGGGAAGGGGTCGCTTACTAACTCCATGTGACCGCTATCCAAGTAATCCTGCATGAACTCGTTAAAATTTTCTCGAAATTCTT
The DNA here is from genome assembly GCF_048541705.1 of Temnothorax americanus. NCBI lineage: Eukaryota > Metazoa > Arthropoda > Insecta > Hymenoptera > Formicidae > Temnothorax > Temnothorax americanus. The sequence continues at coordinate 1,295,496 of NW_027509496.1, read as the reverse complement.
TATTCGATTTAAATCGACGCTTGAGTGCGCGTAGTCTATTAACGGCTATTGGCCGAAAATCCGCGAACGTAGGGAGCTCCGACGCGAATGGATACGAAACAACGAAGCGACCCAAATGATCGCGATAAGTGGTTCTGTCAAATATTTCTTTGCAACGTTATCTTCCACGGAGCAAGGAGTATGCTCGGGAACTTCCTTCAGTTTCCAAAATTGTCCCACTGCGTCATCAATCGACTCAATAGTGGTGGCGAAAAAGTGCAAGGAGTGCACTTGTAACGACGGCGAGACCGCCCCCATCAATACCCAGCCAAACGCCGTATTGAAGGCGTTCGGTTCGCCATCTTTACCGGTACGCCGACCGTTGCGTAGCACGGACACGAAAGATTTCGCTTGCAGTAGAACATCGATCGAGCCGGGCAAATGATATTCCGGATCCGCGAGCGGCAGCCCCCGTAGGTTGTTCCACGATTTGGACTCGACTCGATTGCTGGGCAATGGCGAGGTGATGCGCGAAAGTACCGTAGCTTCGATTGAGAAGCCAATGTCGTCTTTACCTTGCGCCCGTATAATGAAAGAGGTAAGGCCCCTCGTCATGGCGGCCTTAGTTTCGTTGACGCCTAACACCGGCACGCGATGTCTTGTCCGAGCGAAGCCGCTTCTCTGAAAGCAACCTTCGATTGACTCGCGCTGTCGAGCAACATACGAACCGGGAAAGCGTTGCCATGCATGTCGAGTGCTTCCACGCGAACTGTCGACAGTAGGATCACGCGACTCAAAATGCAGGTCATAGAAACAATAGGTGCATCGCCCGTATTCAACGGCGCCGCGATGCCGTTAACGACCGGAGTGACCGTCGGAACGGTCGCGGGAGGCGGGGCGTTGCGCGGTCCAAAGTGCAAGAGGGAGTGATGCTTCGACCTACAAGACCGGCAGGTCCAAGAGCTAGGGCAAGTCTTTATGCTATGTCCCGCACGGAGACAATTTAGACACAACCCCTTTTCGCAAACAAGGTTGTGCCGTTCCTTGGCCGAGAGCTGTAGAAAACCGAGGCATTTAACCAACGAATGCTGTTCCGTGCATTTTGGACACGCGGCGCTTTGAGCGATGAGCGAAGTGGTCGACGCGGCCTTCTTTGACGAGTTTGGCGGAGACGAAACGGGCGATGCGCTTAAGGGTCCAGAAATCGACGCGAGAACGCGGCAGTGCTCCTCGATAAATTTAGTTAAGTCGATATAGTGAGGAATCTCTTCCGACCGATGCTCCGATTCGAACTTCTCCCGCAACGAGCAAGGGAGCTTGTCTGATAAAAATTTGAAGAGTAAGTAATCCCACGTGTCAGTGGGAAATCCGAGCACCGTCAGCGCGCGCGTATTCTCTACGAACGTGTCCAATAATGCACGCAGTGGGGCGGCCGCTTCGGCCTTCAAAAGTTTAGCGTTGAGCATCGAGTCTACGTGGCGATCGACCAGCTTCCGCTTGTTTTGATAGCGCGAGGTCAAGGCGTCGTATGCTATCGCGTAGTTGTCCGCGGTCAACGGCAAATTTTTTACGACCCCGAGCGCCTCTCCCGATAGTGAAGCCAACAAATATTGAAACTTCTCGATGGCAGAGACGCCATCCCTTTCGTGAATCGCCGTGTTAAACAACGCGATGAAAGACGGCTATATATAGAGCGAGATCACCCGCGAATTTAGGGAGATCGATCTTTGGCAATTTGATCGCTGAGTGATGTACTGGCGGAGCACCCCGCGAGGGCTCATGGGTCCCCCGCGCGGGCACGAAGCTTTCGTACCTTCCTATCACCGCGAAACGAATTTTATCAAATTCCTCCCGTATCGCGTCTTTGGTGGCGAATTCCTCGTCCGTGGCGTCCTGTATCACCTGGAGGTGAGCCTCCTCAAAATTCTGAACTAATTGGGGTACCGTCGGATATCAAACGATAAAGGTCGGTCTCATAGCTACGTTGTCTACAGCGAGCATCGAATATTTGTGTATTTCCTGCATGCACCGCACGCACAGCTCGCGCCGCGATTTGCAGCCCCGAGTCATTTTGAAGTCGAAGTGCGATACTCGATATCTTGAGTTGAGAGCCGCTTGCGAAACACACGGTACAAATATTATTGCTCTTGTTAGCCGTCAGCGAATACACAAACGTCCGAACGGAGCGACGAATTCGAAAGTTGATAGAATTCGGGGGGTAGCAGCCAGCACAACAAACGCACGAAATAGGTCTTGCTTCGGATTTCGGAGACGAAAACAACCGAAACAATGAGCGAATACACCGCGCCGCTCGCCAAGGTCGAGGGGGGCGGACGACTCGAGTTTGAACGACTGATCGATGGCGATGGAATATACTCAAATATTCGAGCGCCTTTAGCAATATTATTTTCACTGCGAAATCTGCAATGGCTATGCAGAGTTTCGCCGCCGAGATCGAATGTTGAATATTGGTACGCACGCCGGAAAGTACAATTACGCGGATTTCCACGTCGCGATGCGCCCAAGCGATGAACGAACAAGAGAGATCTCGCCGGGTGCACGCACCGATTATTCTAGATTAATAAGAGCTGCAACGATTAAGCAGCGATTAGCGCGAGGGATCGAGGTAATGGCGTGCATGCGAACGAGACGACAATGACGCGGATATCTTGGCCGCGACGTGCCGATGCGATGAGCGGACGAAGGATATCACGCGAAGAGCACACGCCGATTATCCGACTTGATGTCCCGATGGACAGGCGAGACCGATAATCGATTGACGCGAGAGGCGAAGGTGATCGAAGGCGGACAGCGTTAAATCATTGTTGTTAGGACCCCCCCCCCTCGTTGTAGCAGTAATATGCAGCTGAGGAATAGAGCTGAGAAGACTCGACGTAAGTCTACCTCGGCTTCCGAACACTCTGATGAAGAAGCTGAATCGGACCAAACTATGAGGCAGACCGGGATGTTGTCTGCCTGCGAGATACGCAGGCTGCGTGAGATGCTTGCGGCTCATTCCGACGAGCCTCCTGACAGGAAGAAGATCAAGAAGCCTAGAAAGTCTCATAAAGAACCGAATACGACGGATGATGAGCGCGAATCTGGTACCCCAGCGGTGAGAAGAAAGTCCGCTAGCCAAAGTGGCCGTATCGGAATCGCGGCGGGAAGTGCTCGTGGAGGTGTCCGGCGGAGGCCACCCCGGTCTGCCGCCGTGACTATTACTTCTTTAAATAAGAATGCCTCTTACGCGGACATCCTGAAACAGGCGCGCGAGAAGATCCCGCATAACACACTGCGTATTGACAACTCTCGCATTAGGAGAGGGGTCAACGGGGGAGTTATAATAGAGATCCCGGGAGAAAACGCGGGGCGGAGAAGGCGGATGCTTTGGCTCGTAAACTAAGGGATGTCTTGGACTCTTCCATTGCCAAAATCTCTAGACCGACCACCATGGGAGAATTGCGATTATGGAACCTAAACGACTCCATCACTCTCGCGGACGTCATGGACGTCATCTGCTCTGTCGGTGGGTGTTCGGAGATCGATGTTAAGATCGGTAATATGCGCAGGACGGGCAATGGCATGGAATCTGTCTGGGCTAAATGCCCACTGTTCGCCGCCTCCAATGTCACAACAACAGGACGGATTAAAATTGGGTGGTCTATGGCGCAAGTTAAGCTCCTCGCCGCCAGGCCAATACAGTGTTTTAAGTGTTGGAGATACGGTCACGTCAAGACCAACTGCGTTTTTTCAGAGGACCGGACGGGCTTTTGTTTCCGCTGCGGATCCGGCGATCACCAGATCGGCACCTGTATCAACTCTCCTCATTGCGTTGTTTGCGCGGGTACGGGAAGAACGTGTGACCACCGGCTCGGTTCCACCCATGCCTGCTTCTACGCATGCTTCGAGAAAGAGGCGCCTCCACCGAGGTCATCTAGTAGCCCTAGAATCCAGAAATGACCTCGATCATACAGGTCAATCTGAGCAGGAGCCGCGAAGCCCATGACCTGCTGATACACTAAGCTGGTGAGCTGGGGGCTGCCGTGTGTGTGGTATCCGAGCCTGCCCGCACACCCAGCTCCCAGCAGTGGTTCTCCAGCCAGAACGGATTGGCGGCCGTTTATATCAACAATCGAATCGCCGATTATCCGGCGGCACTGGTTGCAAAAAGCCAGCACGTAGTGGTCGTCAGGTATGGTGACATGCACATAGCCTCGTGCTATGTGTCTCTTAATATAGATTACAACGGCTATACCGTCTTTTTAGACAAACTCACTAACGCGTGTTCCACCGTTGTGAGCAACAGAGTTCTAGTGTGTGGTGATTTCAACGCTCACTTGCCTTTGTGGGGTTCCACGACTTGATGACGATCCGTGGGGCTTGCCCTATAAGATCGTTTTGAGCAGGCTCTGGACGTCAACTCCCGGGCTGACTGCCTCTCTCGAGCCCGATGTCCTGGGAACGCTTTTGGATAAGTTATTTCCGCCTGGGAACCCACTTGTTCCTATTGATTTGGGAGATTGTGAGGAGGGCTGCACACCCGTGACAGTGGACGAGGTGGAGAGGGCTATCGCGGCGAAGGTTAATATGAACACGGCTCTTGGTCCGGACGGCTTTAAGGCCTCCGCTATTAAGAAATTCACTCCAGAGATGGTCGGCCGACTTGCGCAGACGTTTAACATATATTTTAAATACGGCGTCTTCCTGCCCAGCTGGAAGCAGCTCGCGGACCTGGTTTTGATACCAAAAAGCGAGTCCGTGCCTAGAGAAACACCCAAAGCCAGACCGATTTGCCTACTTAATGAAGTAAGTAAAACTTTCGAGCGCGTAATCGCGGAGCGTTTGACGAGCTTCATGGATGGTAATCGACAGGCCAACTTGTCGGAAAACCAATTTGGCTTCCGTAGAGCAAGGTCCACTACGGATGCATTGTTTCTGGTCAAGTCCATCATCGCTCAGGCTCGTGCCGATGGTAGGGTGGCACTGGCATTCTCGTTAGATATCAAGAATGCCTTTAACTCGATTACTCTATCGGCCATCAGGAGAGCAATGCGTACCAAGGGTTTTCCAACGTACCTGAGACGCATAGTGGAGGCATACCTGAAGGACAGGTTTGTGCGGTATTGGACCGCCAGCGGGGTCAGGCGCAAGCGGAGGGTGAACAGGGGGGTCCCACAAGGCTCGGTGTTGGGCCCCCTGTTGTGGAACATGGCGTACAATGCGGTATTAAGGACGCTGCTCTATGAGGATTGTCACGTGGTATGTTACGCGGACGACACGTTGCTTGTGGTGGTTCGTGACAGTTACGACGATGCGTGCGCCGTGGAGCTTAAATGTCTCGAGCGCTTACTGATTAATATCCGCGCACTGGGCCTGAAGGTGTCTTGGCAGAAATTGGAGGCGATATTTTTTGGTTACTGCCCCCGGGATGCCTATCTCGAGGTTGAGGAAGTCCGCATACAGTTCACGAACAGTATGAAATATCTGGGCGTCTATATTGACCGGAGGCTCAACTTTTGTAACCATTTCGCGTATGTCGCATCCAAGGTCACCTGGATCAGCAGAGTTCTCTGCGGGATCTTGCCTAACTAACGAGGTCCTCTGGAGTGCAAGCGCCGACTGTATTATACCATACTTACCTCGATTATCTTGTACGCCGTTCCAATTTGGAGCGAGGAGCTTGCGTCATCTGGAAATCAGCAGCGTGTCCTCCAGCGCGCGATCCGTCTTATCGCGCTGAGGACAGTTATGGCGTACCGTAGCGTCTCTTACGAGGCCGCAACACTGCTGGCTAGAATTCCGCCGATATAAATGTACGCGGCGTGTCTTCGGCGCACGTACCTGAGGCTCAGGGTCATGAGAGAGTCTGGGACCTTCTACCCTGATGCGCCCGCGGAAGTACGACAAGAGGAGCAGCTTGTGCTTATGGAGCAATGGGAGGAACGCTTGAGGGACGCGCGGCTCCCTGGGAGGAGGACCAGGGACGCCATCTCTCCAAGTTTTGATTTCTGGATTAACAGATTTTCTGGATTCCTGACATTCAGGATCACCCAATTGCTGACGGGGCACGGCTGCTTTGCCTCATTCTTGTACAGAATTAATAGAGAGGATTCTCCAATATGCCGCAATTGCAATCTTGCGGTGGATACCGAGCACACCCTTGCGGCCTGCAATGCCTGGGGCTTGGAGCGTGGGGAATTGACATCTGTAATAGGACAAGATCTTTCCTTCGCTGCTGTCGTCGCGGCTATTTGCCGTTCCCGCAAAGCATGGAGGGCCTTTTCGGCCTTCGCAGAGCGCGTCATGCGCACCAAGGAGGACGATGAAAGAAGGAGGCAGCTCGGTTTGGAGGAGCCTGGGATTATTGTGGGACAGGTTCCCGAAGACCCGTAGGGTTTTTGCGTGCGTTGAACTGAGTTGTATGCGTGATGATATTTATTGTATGCGTTGCGCCGGACTTTTGTAAGCGGCTATCGCGGCGATTTTGCGGAGCCGCCCTCGGTGCTCTCCGGTGTCATCGGGCGGCGGCCGGTTGTGGGCTGCTTTCCTCTTGGAGTCCGGCGTATCGACTGGTGCGATGCTCCCGGATCTCTGAGGGGGGGAGGTGGTGGCTCGGGGGTGGTCGACGTCTGTCGATCTCCGGGCGTTTCCCGGGTGCGGTCGTGATTTACATTATGTCTTTCTTGTTTGTTCCCTGGTCCTTCTCCGCCATGGGTTGCGGTTCCCCGGGGGGTGGGTCGGCCGTGGCTCGCCGCTCACCGCTGTGCTTGCGGGGTTCTGGCCATTGCGCGTGCAATGGCCATGAGTTCCGTCGAGGCTGCGTGTCGCGGTCGGTTGTCCTCCTGGGGTTCCGTGGCTCAGCGGGGGGAAGGGATCGGGGGTTTTAATGTTTCTGTGCCCTCCTCCCGGGCCCTCCCCACAGGGTCCCCACGGCCCCTAGGGGGCACAGCTTTCCTATAGCCTGGTTAAACCTGGCTGATAATTGTGGACTCGTGCGACGAGCCCTCCCCACGGGGTCCCCACGGCCTTTAGGGGGCACAACTTTTCTATAGCCTGGTTAAACCTGGCTGATAATTGTGGACTCGTGCGACGAGTCCTTTTGTTGGTGGTGGGTATACGTATTCTTGGTGTTGACGAGCCCGAGAAATCGGACTCGTGTTTGTGTTGCGTGGATCCTCTCTATTCGGATAGAGGGGATTCCTGTTTGTTGTCGTTCGTACACGTCCAATGCGGTTCGTGTGCGTCTTATTGGCGGGGGGCCCCCTTTGGAGGAAATGGTCTCGCAGCCAATGAGGAAGCCTCTCGATGATATAGATGCCCGCATGCTATCATCATGGGGGGCATCCGAGGCGGTCGAAGGGTGACGCACACGCGCACTTCCTTCGACTAGGGAACCTATCTCCCCCGGGGGGATTCTGTTTCCCGCGGTGTGACCTCCCGTGTGTCTTGTGGTCTATGGATTATATGTCTCCGGGCGCCTTGGCGCACGGACCGTCCCGTCACGTGATGTCATACCTCTGGTCGTTCCGCGTGTCGCGACTATGGTCTTTTGTCTGTGTTTTGGGAGAGGATTTTTAGTGGATGCAAGTTCCACATATCCTGACTGCCGGGGTCAGGAATGCTCAAGGCATTTTTCCTCTTCCTCGGAAAAAGAAGTGTAGATTGAGTGTTGACCATTAAGATTCAGAAAAGTTGTGGGTTTAATTCTCAATGATGAGTGTATATTGGGAGTTTATTTTCAATAATAAGTGCAGGTTGAGAATTAAGCCTCAATGTTTAGTGTAGGTTGGAGATTGATCCTCATCGTTGGATGTTGGTTTGGTGTTAACAGAGTGTTAACCTTTAATGTTCTATGTCGATTTAATCAGTGTCGATAATCCCTTTATCGTTGGGTGTCGTTTAAATATTATTGTGTTAATTTTCGTTAAGTGTCAATTGACGGCTTGGTTTATTGGAAAAATATTTCAGATAAAAGTTGAATGGTTTGAAGAGGGCCAATAGACGATTTTATTAGATTTTGGATCCAGGGCCTGTATTGAGCCTAATAGAGCCTAAGTCAAATTTTTTAAATTAAAACCTCTATTTTTTATTGTACCATCTTTCTATATAATACTTTTATATAATATATTATGGACGCTACTACTTATATTATGCAGTATTTTACCTCTTTCTATGGTGCGTGAGTAGCAGTTGGCCCAAAGTTTGTGAATCGCAAAGGGGTAGAAAGGAAGATGACACAGATTTGCATTTAACGATTGATATATAATTACACTATATACAACTGTGACTGTGTCAGTGTTTGTAATGTCATTTGCTTGAAAATGATTCTGCCTCCTGTCGGTTTGGTCTGCGTAACCGCGTTTATTCCTTCCTTCCTTGGGCTGGTTTCTGTGGAAGTTGAAGGTGTCCGTGCGCCTAGGAAGTCGGCGAGCGTCCACGCGCTACTCTGTGTGCCGTAGCAGTCCGAATGTGACCTGAAACAAAGAGCTGGGCGATCAAGCGCCGTAGGTTGGCTGGCGTCTCGCGCCTCGTGCCGGGCGACCAAGCGCCGTAGGTTGGCTGGCGACTTGCGCCTCGTGTCAGGCGACTTGCGACAAGCATCTTGCGCTGTAACCGGGCAACTCGCGCTGTGTAGTTCGGCAAGTGTCTTGCGCTAAAGCCGGGCGACTGGCGCCGAAGTGTTCGGAAAGCGTTAGTGTGCTACTGCTGAACGGCGACCAAGCGCCTTGAGAGTCGACGAGCGTCTAGCGCTGTGGTCGGGCGACTGGCGCCGTGTGGGCTTGGAGCTTGCGAACTCCTGCCCTAGCATCTAGCGTCTGAAAAGAAGCCTTCAGTCCCGTAGGGGTCCTCCTTATATACCGGTCGGTGCGGAACTTTGAACTCGCGATACCCCGGCGATGCGACGCCTAGCGGCGTTGCCGCGAACTGCCGGTATAGCAGGCATCGCGCAGGCATGTATCATTGGTGGCGCGGACCGCCACAATATAATACTTTTTGAGATATTCAAGGAAAACTTGGTAACTTTTTTAATATGTTGTAACGGCCTGCCTTTTGGCTGTTTTTATCGAACGCGGACTAGCTCGCCGGACCAGGAGTTCGATGGTAGGCCCAGAGACAGAAGGCAGTTTTGATACGAAACGTGGTTTATTACAGTGGTTCAATTACAGAGTACGGAAACGCATTCGGTTTATGCGGCGGACGCGGGCGGATTATATGCTATAAGACGGCCGCGATACTTACAACGCATTCGGTTTATGCGGCGGACGCGGGCGGATTATATGCTATAAGACGGTCGCGATAATTACAAATTTCGGGAGCGCATCTGATTTATGCGGCGGACGCGGGCGGATTATATGCTATAAGACGGTCGCGATAATTACAAATGTCGGGAGCGCATTCGGTTTATGCGGCGGACGCGGGCGGATTATATTCTATAAGACGGTCGCGATAATTACAAATGTCGGGAGCGCATTCGGTTTATGCGGCGGACGCGAATCAGGTGGTCCGCACCGGCGCGATGCGGTACGCGTGCGAACGGGCCTTGAGGCCGGCCAATGGCTGGTCGGCCCGCGGCGCGAGAATCGCGGCGCGGGCGCGTGTGTGTTATCCGGCGCGGTTTCTTTTCTCGCGATATGATCCGGTGTTAATTATGCGGCGCGGAGGTAAGGGAAACGAACGGCCAGGGGCTAGGCTGGTCGATCGGTTGACGAGGAGGTCCGACTGTTCCGGCGGCAAGAACTCTTGTCGAGAGGCCGAGCACGCTCGACCCCTGGTTACCGTGGCAGACGGGGTGTCCCGGGTAGGAAGGCGGTCAGCGCTCGAGAACTCTCGAGCGAGGCACAGAACGCTGTACCCCGTTTCGTGAGCTGGCCTAGGAAGCGGAAAGGTACTCGTCTCCGAGGGTAGCGGAGCACAGGTAGCTAAGCTCGGATTGCGAGTGTCGATCTGTCGCGGCGCCGGTATTTTATACTCGCCCGGGTGGTACGCTAGGGAGGGGAGGCCGATTCCCGCGTGAGCCGCGCCGCCGGCGGAGCGGAGCGGGATCGGCGTGGCGGTAAGCGTGCTCGCGCTCGGCGGCGTTCGGCTCCCCTCGGTGTCTGTCGGAGACCCGGGAAGATGTCGGTGCGGCGGAGTGTCGCGCACACGATCGCAGTTCTTTCGTTTAAAAAATAAGGTGGGCGCACCGCGCCCTTTCCTCGCCTGACGGAGATCGTCGGGCGGCATCCGGCAGTTCTTCGCCGGGAATGATGCATGTGTGGGGGTGCATCGTTACATCACCCCCCCCCCTTAGTATGCCTGAACTTTGAGGCATGCGTTGATGGCCGGTCGGGGTAGTCGGCTGACCTTGGCTGGACCTACCCCGTGGTGCTCTGGGATTTCTCCTTAATCCATCGAACGGACCCATCTCCATTGAATCGTATGTGCCAGCGCCTGTTCCCGAGTCGGGCTTTGTATTCGCGGGAGACGTGGCGTGCGAAATGTGGCACGTCCACGGTAATCCCGGGCGCGACGATGATCGGTATCGGCGGCGGTGGCAGCGGGCCCATCACTCGGGCCGGGTTGAGAGCTGGTCGTGGCCTTAGCGGTGCCGTATTTCGCGGTTGCAGTCGCCGGGGTAGCGGTGGCGGCGGCGTGGTCAGCCACGCTTGCTTCGCTCGGTTGGCTGCGTCGGACCTCTGCACGATGGTGCCGATGCGAGGCCACGTCCGTGGAGGTGCGGGTCTCTCCGGCGTTGGTGGCGGCGTGGGCTCGGGATCGCCGCGGTATAGTGTGGCCCACCCGTGCCCGATCCCGGGGTTGGCGGGATCGTACGGCTCGGGGTCCTCTCCCAGGATCTCCTCGATCTCTCGCAGGATATTTCGCTCCGTAGCTTGCTCCGTCGCTGTGTCTTCCGTCATGGTGACAGTCGATCTGACGGGTCGGTGGCCGCGTTGTTCGCTCGCTTCCTATCGTCGCCAGGTTTCCTGGCTTATCCGGGGGGGAAGGTCGTACCATCTTTATTTTGTTCGGCGTGACAATAATATTCCACGGTGATCGTACCCGTTGACAATAATATTCACGGTCCCTGACAATAATATTTTTGTCGGCGCTAACGGTTTCAGCGCGCGTCGTCGGCGTGGGTTCGTAATGTACGGTCGCGACGGCGGTTTCGTCGGCGGGCTCCCCTTCCAGGTCGGGATCGTGTACGACGGATGTCGTATCGGTGGGCGCGCGTTTGAGATCCTGTACATGCACGTGACGGTACCATTTACCCTGGCGGCTACGGAGGTCGACTATTACTGGCGAGATGATGCGACGAACTTCGAGTGGACCGATAAATTTTGGCGCGAGCTTCGCGTTGAATGCGGCTTCTTTGTTAGACAGGGGTCGGTCGCGCTTCCACACCCACTCCCCGATTCGCGGTCGCCAGTCCCGGCGGCGGAGATTGTAATGTTTTTCCTGGCGTTGGAAGGCGCGGGCTAATTGAACGCGCACGAGCTCGTACGCCTCGTTCAAACGACGGTGTACCGGTGTGGCCGGACCGGCCGCGGACGGTAGGCCATTTTCCCCGGGGCGGCGTAGTTCGCGGCCGTGATTTAAAAACGCGGGTGTGTAACCGGTCGCGTCGTGCGTTGCGGTGTTATATGCGAACTGGAGTTCTGGCAGGTGCGCGTCCCACGTTTTATGTTTCTTGGCGTACTGCGCTATCATTGTTTTAATGACGCGATTAGTTCTTTCTACGGGGTTGCAGTGGGGTGCGTATGCCGGCGTGAAACGTTGTCGGATACCGCACTCGTTTAGTAGTTGCGCGAGTTGTTTTGACTTTAGTTGCGTACCATTGTCCGAAAGGATTTCCTCCGGGCAGCCGTGTCGGAGGATGATAGTTTCGGTAATATGCTTTACGATCGCGGGCGCGGTGGCGCGTCGTAGCGGGCGGAGCTCGACCCATTTCGTATAACGGTCTTGCATATTGAGCAACCATATGTGCCCGGCTGCGGATCGTGGCAACGGACCGACGAGGTCGATGGTGACCTGTTGCCATGGTCGTTCGAGGGCTGTCGGGTGCAGCTGGCCGGCTGGTTTTTCCTGCGCCACCTTATGTGCGAGACAGGTTGCGCATTCGCGGACGTACCGTGCGATATCGCGGAACATGCCGGGCCAGTAAAATCGTTGCGCGATCCGCGCGATTGTTTTGGCGATCCCCAAGTGGCCGGCGGTCGGGGCGTCGTGGTAACGCGCGAGAATCTCGGGGCGTTGATCCTTCGGCACGCACTCTTTCCACTGTTCGTCTGTTGGTGTATCTTTAAAATCGAGACTGTGGATCACGTGCTTCCACAGTCGGCCCTGGTCTATTCGGAAATCGGGCGCCTCGTGTGGCGCGGTTTCGGCTGCATGCCACATGCGCGTATACCATGGGCACTTCGGGGCGGTGACGCTGAGGAGCTCGGATTGCCTCGACAGCGCGTCCGCCACCTTGTTCAGTGTCCCTTTACGGTATTTAACGTCGAAGTCGTACTGCTGCAATTCAAAGGACCAACGTCCCAATCGGCCGGACGGCGACTCTAGTTTCTGTAGCCACTTTAACGATTGGTGATCCGTGATCACCGTGAACCGGTACCCCTCGAGGTAATCGCGCATCCGCCTAATTCCCCATACGACTGCCAGACACTCCAGTTCGGTAGCGCTATAGTTTCGCTCGGCGTGATTCAATGTGCGGCTAGCGTACGCGATGACACGCTCGCCCTCCGGAAAGTACTGCGTGAGTACGGCTCCCAGACCCGTGGTGCTGGCGTCCGTCTGGAGGTGAAATTGCCGCGTAAAGTCCGGACAGGCAAGGACCGGCGCGGTGGTCAGCGTGCGTTTGAGTGTGTCGAACGCGTTTTGCTCGGCCTCCCCCCAGGCCCATCGAGCCTGCTTGCGTGTCAGCGCGGTGAGCGGCGCGGCGAGGGTGGCGAAGTCTTTGATGAACCGGCGGTACCAGCTCGCGAGCCCTAAAAATTGTCGGATGTGTCGTACGCTCTGGGGCACGGGCCAGTTCGCGACGGCGCTAACCTTGTCTGGGTCGGTGCGGATGCCGTCGCGGTCGACGATGTGGCCGAGATACTTTATACGGTCGGTACAGAAACGGCATTTTTCCGGGTTAATCCTTAGCTTCGCGGCTCGGAGTCGGTGGAAAACTTCGCGCATAACGCGTAGGTGCTCCTCGAACGTTTCAGTGGCGATCACGATGTCGTCCAAGTATACGAACACGTGCGGCCATAATTCGGGGCCGAGGATTGAGTCGAGCAAGCGCTGAAAAGTCGCCGGGGCCGAATGCAAGCCGAATGGCATAACCCGGAATTGCATCAGCCCTTTGCCGGGGACCGTAAATGCGGTTACGGGTCGGCTCTCCGGCGCGAGGGGCACCTGCCAGTACCCGTTTTTTAGATCGAGGGTTGACAGGTACCGAGCCCCCCGTAATCTATCTAGCGTCGCGGTGATTTGCGGTAGTAGATACGCGTCTTTTTCGGTAAGCTCGTTAACCCAGCGGAAATCAATGCAAAAACGCGGTTTGCCGTTTTTCTTTCGTACGATCACGATCGGCGAGCTCCAGGCGCTGTGCGACGGCTCGATGATGCCGTCCTGCAGCATTTTTTCGACTTCTGCGTCTATGATCGCCTGCATCGCAGGGTTCCGCGGTCGATACCTCTGCTTAACCGGGCGGTCGGTTTTTACGCGGATTATGTGTTCCCCGCGGTCCGTGGGGCCCTGCACCCCTTCGAACTGCGCGAGTTCGTCTGCCAGAAAACGGCGGAGGCGGTTCTCCTCGGTCGCCGCGTCCTCCTCGTGAATGCCCCCGACGGTGGCTGCTATCGTGTCGGCGCTGGGCGGCGGCGGGGGCAGGATGGCGAAGTCCATTTTGCCCCACAGGTCTACGCCTATCAACATGTCGCAGTCTAGCTTGGGCATGATTTGGAACCGGTGCCAAAACATGCGTCCTTGTACGGTCACGGGGAACGTAATTAGACCCGGGATGTCTGCGCGCGTCCCATCGGCGAGATATACCCGCCCGGTAATTGTCGTGATTGTGAAGTTTGCTGCCAATGTTTCCGCGGTGCTCGCGTTCACGAAGGAGGCTTCGGACCCGGTGTCTAAGAGAGCGTCGAATGTTTGGCCCGCTACGCGGACGCTCAGGTGCGGACGCGGTTTGTACGTTATGCGGAGGACCGGGGGGCGGCCGCCTCTTCCCCGGCCCGCGTGGCATTTCCCGACGGCGGGTGACAATCACGCGTAAACACGCCGTCCCGCCCACATTGTGAGCAAAACCGTTTGGGTGGCCGGCGGCAATCAAAACGGGTGTGCCCGCGCTGTTTACAGCGCCAGCAACACTCGTGTCGGTCGTATGCGGTAGCGGCGAGCGCGGGTTGCGGGGCGGCAGGCTGTCGCGCGCGAGTCCGCTCTTCGATGCGCTCGAACTCTTCCGCCTGGCGCAGGATCTCGCGCGTCCGGGTGACGGAATCGCGTCGGATGTAGAGCTGGTACCGCGGGTGCATATTATCGTAGAGCGCGTCGAGCCGGTCTTCCTCTGTGAACCCGGTCGCTCGGCGCATCATGGTGAGCATTTCGGTGGCAAATTTGCGGTACGGTTCGTCTGGTCGCTGCATTCGCGTCTGTATTTCGCGAATGAGTTGAGCGCGGTATCGTCGCGAGAGGTAATACTCGCGGAAATCGGCGTGGAAGTCCTCCCAGCCCTGCCATGTGTGCCGGTTATTTCGGTACCAAAGGAGCGCGTCGCCCTTAAGTAACTCCGGAAGCCCCGCCAGTATTTGCGCGCCGGAAATCTGGTACGCGTCTTTAAGTTCCTCTAGCCGCTCGAGAAACGCGACGGGATCTTTGCCATCAAAATGGCACCCCCATTTTCCTATTTGATCCACGACTTGACCGGGGAATCCGGCCGGGCGATCGCTTGCCGCCGGAAAAAAAACTTCGTACGGGGTTGCCGAAGCCGACGGCGGGCCGGTCGTTGTCGGCGCGCGGAGCGATCCCGGCGGCAATATGACGATCGGAGGCACCGTTTTCGTCTCGTTGCCCCCCGCGGCGTCGGTTCGCGTCATCTCGGGATGGTCGGTCGCATGGGCACTCAGGCGTTGCCGTAGCTCGTCCATCGTGCCGCCGGCGTCGAGTTCGCGTCGCGTGAGTTCTTCGATTAGCTCGTTTTTCGGTAGTTTATATATCCACGCTTTGGCCATTGCGTATCCTGGTCTTCTGTCTCTCGGAACGATCAAAACGGTCCCTGTTCGGGCGCCATGTAACGGCCTGCCTTTTGGCTGTTTTTATCGAACGCGGACTAGCTCGCCGGACCAGGAGTTCGATGGTAGGCCCAGAGACAGAAGGCAGTTTTGATACGAAACGTGGTTTATTACAGTGGTTCAATTACAGAGTACGGAAACGAGATGTAACGATGCACCCCCACACATGCATCATTCCCGGCGAAGAACTGCCGGATGCCGCCCGACGATCTCCGTCAGGCGAGGAAAGGGCGCGGTGCGCCCACCTTATTTTTTAAACGAAGGAACCGCGATCGTGTGCGCGGCACTCCGCCGCACCGACATCTTCCCGGGTCTTCGACAGACACCGAGGGGAGCCGAACGCCGCCGAGCGCGAGCACGCTTACCGCCACGCCGATCCCGCTCCGCTCCGCCGGCGGCGCGGCTCACGCGGGAATCGGCCTCCCCTCCCTAGCGTACCACCCGGGCGAGTATAAAATACCGGCGCCGCGACAGATCGACACTCGCAATCCGAGCCTAGCTACCTGTGCTCCGCTACCCTCGGAGACGAGTACCTTTCCGCTTCCTAGGCCAGCTCACAAAACGGGGTACAGCGTTCTGTGCCTCGCTCGAGAGTTCTCGAGCGCTGACCGCCTTCCTACCCGGGACACCCCGTCTGCCACGGTAACCAGGGGTCGAGCGTGCTCGGCCTCTCGACAAGAGTTCTTGCCGCCGGAACAGTCGGACCTCCTCGTCAACCGATCGACCAGCCTAGCCCCTGGCCGTTCGTTTCCCTTACCTCCGCGCCGCATAATTAACACCGGATCATATCGCGAGAAAAGAAACCGCGCCGGATAACACACACGCGCCCGCGCCGCGATTCTCGCGCCGCGGGCCGACCAGCCATTGGCCGGCCTCAAGGCCCGTTCGCACGCGTACCGCATCGCGCCGGTGCGGACCACCTGATTCGCGTCCGCCGCATAAACCGAATGCGCTCCCGACATTTGTAACTATCGCGACCGTCTTATAGCATATAATCCGCCCGCGTCCGCCGCATAAACCGAATGCGCTCCCGACATTTGTAACTATCGCGACCGTCTTATAGCATATAATCCGCCCGCGTCCGCCGCATAAACCGAATGCGCTCCCGACATTTGTAACTATCGCGACCGTCTTATAGAATACCATCCGCCCGCGTCCGCCGCATAAACCGAGTACGCTCCCGAAATTTGTAATTATCGCGACCGTCTTATAGAATATAATCCGCCCGCGTCCGCCGCATACACCGAATGCGTTGTAATTCTCGCGGCCGTCTCATAGCATATAATCCGCCCGCGTCCGCCGCATAAATCAGATGCGCTCCCGAAATTTGTAATTATCGCGACCGTCTTATAGAATATAATCCGCTCGCGTCCGCCGCATACACCGAATGCGTTGTACTTATCGCGGCTGTCTTATAGCATATAATCCGCCCGCGTCCGCCGCATAAACCGAATGCGTTTCCGTACTCTGTAATTGAACCACTGTAATAAACCACGTTTCGTATCAAAACTGCCTTCTGTCTCTGGGCCTACCATCGAACTCCTGGTCCGGCGAGCTAGTCCGCGTTCGATAAAAACAGCCAAAAGGCAGGCCGTTACATGGCGCCCGAACAGGGACCGTTTTGATCGTTCCGAGAGACAGAAGACCAGGATACGCAATGGCCAAAGCGTGGATATATAAACTACCGAAAAACGAGCTAATCGAAGAACTCACGCGACGCGAACTCGACGCCGGCGGCACGATGACGAGCTACGCAACGCCTGAGTGCTCATGCGACCGATCATCCCGAGATGACGCGAACCGACGCCGCTGGGGGCAACGAGACGAAAAACGGTGCCTCCCGATCATCATACAGCCGCCGGGATCGCTCCTCGCGCCGACAACGACCGGCCCGCCGTCGGCTCCGGCAACCCCGTACGAAGTTTTTTTTTCCGCGGCAAGCGATCGCCCGCCGGATTCCCCGGTCAAGTCGGGTGATCAAATAAGAAAATGGGGGGTGCCATTTTGATGGCAAAGATTCGTCGCGTTTCTCGAGCGGCTAGAGGAACTAAAGACGCGTACCAGATTTCCGGCGCGCAAATACTGGCGGGGCTTCCGGAGTTACTTAAGGGCGACGCGCTTCTTTGGTACCGAAATAACCGGCACACGTGGCAGGGCTGGGAGGACTTCCACGCCGATTTCCGCGGTATTACCTCTCGCGACGATACCCGCTACCCTTCCAAAAACCCGCCAATTTCACACCAGCGAACCGAAAAAACCCAAAATTTGCCACCCAAAGGGCCCCCATGTCCCGAGCAAAACCTTTTTCCCCCGGGGGAACCCCTCGCGCGCCCAAAAAATATCCCGCGTACCACTCTACTCCACCCGGATTCCCCCCCGGGGGCACCAGACCTGCCCAGGCGGAAGATTGAGCCACAAGACGGACTGGCCCAAAGCCCCCCCCGCAACCCGCGCTCGCCGCAAACCCCCCAAAACCCCAAACCCACCCCCGATTTTTTTTTGTCCTTTTAAAACTTTGGGCCACCCCCTTTTGATTGCCCCGGGGCCCCCAAAACTTTTTTCTCCCTGTGGGGGGGGCGTTTTCCCGGTGTTTTGTCCCCCCCGCGGGGGAAAAACCACGCGGGCCGGGGAAAGGGCCCCCCGTTTCCCCCCTACGAAAACCCCCCGGGCCCCCTGAGCGTCCGCGACGGAAAAAACTTTCGACCTCCCCTTAACCCCGGGTCCAAGCCTCCTTGTGACGCGGCACGCAAACTTCCCGGAACTTCACAATTCCCAATTTGGGGGTAAAAAATTTTCCCGTGGGACGCGCGCGGACCCCGGTTTAATTTTCTTCCCCTACTTTAAAAGGGCGCTTTTTTTTTTGGAAAACCGGTTCCAAACATCCCAACCTGGGTTTTGAATTTTGATAGGGAGCCTTTTGGGAAAATGGTTTTGCCACCCCCCCCCCCCCCCGCCCCGCCACACATAGCCCACCGGGGGGCTTTTACGAGGACCCCGGGGCCCAAAAAAACCCCTCCGCCCCTTTTTGGCAGACAAAATCCGCAGTTCGAAGGGGTGCGGGGGCCCCCCGGGGCCGGGGGCCCCCTAATCCCGTAAAAACCGACCCCCGGGTTAAAAAAGGCCCAAAGGGATGGGGCCCGGAACCCTCGGGGCCCATCTAACCCAAAAAACAAAAAATTTCTGCCAGGACCAAACATCCCCGGGCCCCCCGGGCTCCCCGATCGGGGATGCAAAAAAGACGGAAAACCCCGTCTTTCATTTTTTTCCGCTGGAAAAGAGTTTTAAAGGGGAAAAAACGCGTTTTCCACCCCCCAAATCACCCCCCGGTAATTTTTACGGGGGCTCGTATTTAAAACCCCCCATCAAAAAACGGGGACGGGGGGGTCCCCTGGGGGCCCGGGGCCACCCCCCCTTTACGGCCCCACGGATCACCAATTTTAAAAGTGGCTACAAAACTAAGTCGCCCCCCCGCCGGGGGGGGGGTTGGTTTTGAATTGCAGCAAAAAGATTGACTTAAAAATCCCGGGGCAAAGGGGAACAAGGGGCGGACGCCTGTGGGAGCTCCGGCTCCTCAGTCCCGGGGCCCAAGTCCCAGGTATACGCCCGTGGCTGCGCCGAAACCGCCCCACGGGCGCCCTTCCCGATGCCGGGGGGCCACTGGGAACCCCCTCTCCCACTCGATTTTTTTAAAAAACCCGGCAGACGAACAGGGGAAGGGGCGTGCCCAAGGGTAGCCCCGAGATTCCCCGGTTTCCACGACGCCCCACCCCGGGGCCCTTTTTATCCCAAAAACCAAACGCCATCGCGCAACATTTTACGGGGCCCGGCTGTTCCGCAAACGCCGGTCCTTTCCCCAAAGGGGGACCCGTCTCGCACAAAAGGGGGAGGAAAACCCCCGGGGCCAGCTCCCCCCCCGCCCCAAAAGACCAGGCAACGGGGCCCCCCCTCGTCGGGGCCTTGCCACGACCCCCCGGGGCACTAGGTTCCCAAAACAAAACCTTTTCGAAAGGGTCGAGCCCGCCCGAAAAACGGGGGCCAAAAAAGGCCCCACAAAATATTCCGAAACCATACCTCCACACGGCTACCGGAGGAATTTTTCCCGGCAAAGGTAGAAAAAAAAGCCCCAAAAAACTCGCGCAACTAAAACCCATTTTTGGAATCCGAAAATTTTTACCCGGGCCCCGCACCCCCGAACCCCCCTAAAAAAAGAACAAAAGGGGGGGCATTTTAAAAAAAAAAAAGGGGCATACCCAAAAAAAAAAAAACGGGGGACGCCCCCCCCAAACCCAGTTCGCAAAACCCCCCCAAACCCCCCAAACGCCCCCTTTTTCCCCACCCGCTTTTAAAACAGCCGCAAAAACGCCCCCGGGGGAAAACCCCTACCCGGCCCCTCCGGGCGGCCCCAAAGGTGCCCCGCCCCTTTGAACGAGGCGGCGAGCCCCGGGGGGCTTCAATTACCCCCCTTAAAAACCCGGAGAAACATTAAAATCCCCGCCCCGGGGGGTTCACCCGAATGGGGGGGGGGGTTTGGGGAAAGGGGGGACCGCCCCCTGCTAACAAAAAAGCCGCTTAACGCGAAGCTCGCTAAAAAATTTTTCCCACTCAATTTTTCCTAACCCCCCCCTAATTTCCCTCCCCCGGGGGAAGGGTCCCGCCCGTGCATTAAAATTTCTAAACGCGCGCCCCCGATCGACACCCGGAACTTTCCCCGGGAAAACCCCCCCCACAAACCCGGGGCCGCCGAAAACCGAAACTCAAACCCCCGCCAACGCCGCGGAAAAGTTAGCCCCACAAAAAATTATTTCAGGGCCGGGAATATTGTACGGGAAGATCACCTGGAAATATTTTGTCACCCAAAAAAAAAAAGGTTAACGATTTTTTTTCCCCCCCGGAAACCCGGAAAACCGGGAAAAAGGAAGGCGAAAACCCCCCCCCCGGGTCAAATCGACTTTCACCATAGGAAACGCGGGGAGAAACCGAGCAAATTTTCTACGAGATCGAGGAAATCCTGGAAAAACCCCGACCGACGCCCCGCCCCCCGGATGGGAAAAGGGGTGGGCCCCTATCCGCGGCACCCCGAGCCCCCCGCCCCACCCGCCGGAGAACCCCCCCCCAGGCGTGCCCCTCGCATGGCCAATCGTGCAGGGTTTGACCCCCAAAACGAGCGAAAAAAGCGGGGCTGCCAGGGGCCCCCCCCCACACCTCCCCCCCAAAAAAACCGCAAATCGGAACCCGCTAAGGGAACCCCCCCCAAAACCCGGCCCTGATGGGCCCCCGCCCCCGGGCCCCGATACCGCATGCCCGCCCGGGCCCCCGGGGGAACGGCCACTTTCGCCCCCAGTCCCCCGAAAAAAAACCCGAGGGGGAAAAAGGCGCTGGCACAATTTTTGGAAGGGGGTCCGTTCGTGGTTTTAAGGGGAGAAACCCCCAAGCCCCACGGGGAAACCAGCCGGCGCCGTTCCGACCGGCCATAAGCTTCCTCAAAGTTGGGGCAACAAAGGGGGGGTGAAAACTTTTCCCCCCACAAAATATTTTCCCGGGAAAACTCCCGGGGATGCCCCACATTCCCCCGGGGGGAAAAAGGGCGCGGTCCCCCCCTTTTTTTTTTTAAAAACGGGGGAACCGCAATGTTGGGGGGCACCCCCCCCCCATTTCCCCGGGGTTCCCGACAAAAACCCGGGGGACCGAACCCGCCGAGCGGAACGCTTCCCCGCCACCCGCCCCCCCCCCGCCCCCCCGGCGGGGCCCGGGGTCGCCTCCCTCCCTAGGTACCACCCCGGGGAGTAAAAAAACCCGGGCCCCCGGACAATCGACCTCAAACCAGCCCAGTTCCTTTCCCGCTCCCCGAACGAGTCCTTTCCCCTTCCTGGCCCCGCTCCAAAAGGGGGGACACTTTTTGTGCCCCCCCCTCGAATTCTGAGGCTGCCGCCCTTTCCCCCGGGAAAACCCCTTCCCCTTTTAATTCAGGGGGCACGTGCTGCCTCTCCCAAAAAAGTTTTCCCCAAATTGGCCCCCCCTCGCACCGACGACCATACCCCCGGGGCCCTTTGTTTTCCCCTTCCCCCCGCGCCCCTAATTAACACCGATCTACGCAAAAAGCCCCCCTTAAAACCCACACGCGCCCCCGCCCCCCGTTCCGCGGCGGGCCCAACCAGGGGCCGGCCCCTCAAGGCCCGGCACGGGGACCCCCCGCGCCGGGGGGGAACCCCTGATTTTCCCTCCCCCCCCCCAAAACCGAATGCGCCCCCGAATTTGAACATCCGACCCGTCTTAAGCTTAAAACCCCCGCCCCCCGAAAAAACCCAAACGCCCCGTTTGTAACTTCGCGCCCCTCTTTTCATAAAATCCCCCCTTTTCCCCCCAAACCCAAAAACCCCCCCAAAATTTTTAATTTTTTAGACCGTCTTTTTAGGAAATATTCCCCCGCGTCCCCCCCAAAACCCGAATGCGGGTTTAATTACGCCTTCTTAATAAAACCCTAAATCCCCCCGCGCCCCCCCCCCCGGGGATAAAACCAATCGTTTCCGTTTTGAAAATTAAACCCCCCGTAAAAAAACGTTTGGGGGAAAAATTTTTTTTGTCTCGGGGCCCCCACGAACTCCGGCCCCCAGCATTTTCCCGTTAAAAAAAACAGCCAAAAGCAGGGTTAAAAGGGGATTGAGGGCCCCGGGGTTAAAAACCTTCGGGGCCTGAACGGGCCCCCCTTTTTTGGTTTTTTATGGGGAAGCGGACTCTTCCCGACCGGATTTTGATGGAGGCCCAAAAACAAAGGGCAGTTTTTTTAAAAAGGGGTTTTCTGGTTAAAAAACAGAGTAGGGAAAGATTCGGTTTAGCGGGGCCGGGGGGGGTATATCTAAAGGCCCGAATTAAAACATTCGGTTATGCGGCGACGCGGGCGGATTATATGCTATAAGACGGTCGCGATAATTACAAATTTCGGGAGCGCATCTGATTTATGCGGCGGACGCGGGCGGATTATATGCTATAAGACGGTCGCGATAATTACAAATGTCGGGAGCGCATTCGGTTTATGCGGCGGACGCGGGCGGATTATATGCTATAAGACGGTCGCGATAATTACAAATGTCGGGACCGCATTCGGTTTATGCGGCGGACGCGAATCAGGTGGTCCGCACCGGCGCGATGCGGTACGCGTGCGAACGGGCCTTGAGGCCGGCCAATGGCTGGTCGGCCCGCGGCGCGAGAATCGCGGCGCGGGCGCGTGTGTGTTATCCGGCGCGGTTTCTTTTCTCGCGATATGATCCGGTGTTAATTATGCGGCGCGGAGGTAAGGGAAACGAACGGCCAGGGGCTAGGCTGGTCGATCGGTTGACGAGGAGGTCCGACTGTTCCGGCGGCAAGAACTCTTGTCGAGAGGCCGAGCACGCTCGACTCCTGGTTACCGTGGCAGACGGGGTGTCCCGGGTAGGAAGGCGGTCAGCGCTCGAGAACTCTCGAGCGAGGCACAGAACGCTGTACCCCGTTTCGTGAGCTGGCCTAGGAAGCGGAAAAATACTCGTCTCCGAGGGTAGCGGAGCACAGGTAGCTAAGCTCGGATTGCGAGTGTCGATCTGTCGCGGCGCCGGTATTTTATACCCGCCCGGGTGGTACGCTAGGGAGGGGAGGCCGATTCCCGCGTGAGCCGCGCCGCCGGCGGAGCGGAGCGGGATCGGCGTGGCGGTAAGCGTGCTCGCGCTCGGCGGCGTTCGGCTCCCCTCGGTGTCTGTCGGAGACCCGGGAAGATGTCGGTGCGGCGGAGTGCCGCGCACACGATCGCGGTTCTTTCGTTTAAAAAATAAGGTGGGCGCACCGCGCCCTTTCCTCGCCTGACGGAGATCGTCGGGCGGCATCCGGCAGTTCTTTGCCGGGAATGATGCATGTGTGGGGGTGCATCGTTACAATGTATTTAGCTTGTGATATCTTGATGATTGTTTGCCAGAGAAAAAAGTGGTACAAAGGACTTTTTAACTTAATTTTATTTCAAAAATGTGCTGTTGCAATAGTATACTCCAATTTTTTTAAATATTTATGTATGCATCTTCTTAGAATGTTTACAAATATTTAAAAAAATTGGAGTGCTATTGCAACAGCATATTCTTAAGACTGTAACAATGCACCTCTCCTGAAAGCATCGTTCCCGGCTATCAACCGCCGGATGCTGCCCGACCGACTATCAGTCGGGCGGAGACAAGGGCGCGGTGCGCCCATATTTTTTAAATACCCCACATGCCCCGTGTGCGCGAACTAGACGCGGCACCGGGGCTTCCCCGACGAACGCCGACAAGAGCCGAGCCCCGCCAAAAATGAGCGCGCGGCGTCGCGCCGCTCCCACCACAGCGCGACTCGCCTGACGATCGGCCTCTCTCCTATCGAAACCGCCGCGCCGAGCGGTATATAAACCGGCGCTCCGGCAAAAGAGACACTTTGTCTTCTGCGGGCTTTCAGCCATCTCCGACGAAGCCTACCACATTCTAGGGTGACACCCAAATCGCTGTTCAGAGCTCTGCGCCACGACTGAGTACTCTCAGGTGTCCCTGACCTCCTTTCTAGGACCTTCTGGCCACGGATAAGCGGGGTCGAAGACGCTCGGCCTCGCAGCGAAGGCTCTCGTTGCCGCAGCCCCAGGGTTTTCTTGCAATTTCGCGCGACGTGCTATAGTCCAATCGGCACGTCGTTAAAAATGACAAATAAATCGACTAATTAGGACAAAGCTGCAAAAAATTTTAATCTTTTTATTTGGGTGTCAGTAATGACATACTTAAGTTTTTGACCTCCCCCGTGGTGTGCTTTGGCCGCCATCTTTGAAGAAAGGGGTGAAAAATTGGTTTTTTGCAAATATCTCGGTTTTCATTAGACTTAGGCTAAAATAGTTTAATGCAATATTGTAGGGAATTAAATTCTCTACAAAAAAGGAAGTATAGGTTTTTTCCTACGATCAATAGTTTTGGCGCTAAAGCCGGGAGGAGTAGGATACTTTCTGTAACAAACGGTTTTAGCGACTCTATCTCGCCGTATCTCACTTCTCAGGTAAATGGCATTGTTATTGTGTTAGTGAATTGTTGTCGTTTCACACACCTAGCTTTGTATTATTTACTCGACAAAGCTATAAACACTCTTTGTTAAAAGCTAGGAACATCCAAGATTTTAAAAAAATTATAAGATATAGTTATGATGATTATGTTTCTGCGAGCGTACTTCTC
Source organism: Temnothorax americanus (assembly GCF_048541705.1). Classification (NCBI taxonomy): domain Eukaryota; kingdom Metazoa; phylum Arthropoda; class Insecta; order Hymenoptera; family Formicidae; genus Temnothorax; species Temnothorax americanus. Next base: position 1,271,048 of record NW_027509496.1, on the reverse strand, counting down.
AATGAATCTATGATAGTTATCATGCCCCAAAGAAAAATTTCTATCAAATGAAAAAAATAAGAATAGACTTATCTCAATGTTGGGTAAAAAACTTCAAACTGCAGGATTTATCAAGCAAGCTATTGAAGATGCTGACACTCTTATTGTCAATACTGCGATTGATGCATCGAAGAATTACGATTCCGTAATAATAGTTGGCGAAGATATTGATAATAATAAGAGAAATAGGATCGTAACGATATACAATCAATTAAAATCAAAAACCATGCGATCCAAGCTTAGGTCTTTGACAGCCTTATATTAGTTTCTGTATACATATATGTCTATATATATACATATAATTTTTCCAACAAACTACGCGCCGATTATTTGTCAGACTTAAAACACAGTAATTGTTAGAATTAAAAACCCTTCCCTCCCCAGAATTAAATCGTCTTGATTTAATTATCTAAAAACTGTAAAGAAATACAAAAACTAATATAAGGCTGTCAAAGACCTAAGCTTGGATCGCATGGCTTTTGATTCTAATTGATTGTATATCGTTACGATCCTATTTCTCTCATTATTATTTATTCACGTCGCCTGAGAAAGACGTTTCAAACTATTATTAACCGGTTATTGCGATAAATATTACCACATGCCTCGGTGGTCGAATTGGTACGACGCCCTACACGGAATGAGGGAGGTTCCAGGTTCGAACCCTGGCTGAGGTAATATTTTTTGCAATAAATTTCTTTACAGTTTTTAGATAATTAAATCGAGTCAATTTAATTCCGGGGAAGGAAGGGTTTTTAATTCTAACAATTACTGTGTTTTAAGTCCGACAAATAATTGGCGCGCAGTTTATTGGAAAAATTATATGTATATATATAGACATATATGTATACAGAAACTAATATAAGGCTGTCAAAGACCTAAGCTTGGATCGCATGGCTTTTGATTCTAATTGATTGAAGATATTGATCTTTTAGTGTTACTGACAGCCTTAACATCATCTAAATCTAACATCTATTTCATGAAATCGAGCAAGGGAAAAACAGAGCAGAAGATTTATTCATCTACTTTCTTCCAATCCTGATATTGCTGAGCATATTCTGTTTCTTCAAGCATTTACTGGTTTGTGATACCACCAACATTTTTCAGACAAGGTAAAATAAAATTTATTTAACTGTTCTAAAAAGATAAAAATTTGCAGATAATTTCAAAAATTTTAAAAGATCCGGATGCTCATCCAGATTTCATTGACATAGCAGGACAAAAATGTATTCTCGCTTTATACGGAGCAAAGAGGAATAGTTTTCTGGATGAGTTTCGATTTTCATGCTTTGCCAAATCTACGTCGAAAGTAATGTTTAACATTGCTTCTATACCACCTACTGAAGCAGCTGCACGTCAACACTTTCTCAGAGTCTATCATCAGATTCAGCAGTGGCGCGGAGTTAAAAAAAATTCTCAAGATTGGGGCTGGAAATATACAAAAAATGGTTTATTTCCAGTTCCTTTAATGAAGGAAGCCGCTCCGCAAGATTTTCTGAAGAAGATCTTCTGCAAATGCACAAAAGGCTGCAAAGCGAATTGCTGTTGCAGAAAAGTTAGATTGCGATGCTCTGTGACTTGTTTCAACTGTCGAGGTCAAGCATGCACAAACATCGACATTATAATAGATCACTGTGACGATGAAGAAATCGACGTAACTGTTCAACATTTTGAGGGAACATTGACCGATCCTGACAATGAGATTGATTTGAACAACGAGGAAGAATCAGAAGAAGCAGAAAAAAAAGATAATATTGAGGAAAAGGGAGATGCTGCGGAAGATGACATTTGCCAACCCTTTACATCAAAAAGACCAAGATTAGAATAATTAATTTTTTTATAACGGTTTTTTTTATTTGCGCACCACGTTCCGTGCCTGACTTGCATTCGCCGTTTTAAATTGTTGACACTTTCACGAGTTTAATTATATTATTGAATAATAAAGACAACCCTGGCAAAAAAATTCTCATAATCTTAATAATAAACTGAGTGGATTAGGCCTACAGGGGACACCACATAAAAAAACGCGCCACTAACTCTACCGCAAGGTGGTAAGGAAACGAGTTCAAAAGTATACTACAGCCTATGAGAAGTGAGATACGGCGAGATAAGGTCGCTGAAACCGTATGTTACAAAAAGTATCCTACTTTTCCCGGCTCTAACGCCAAAACTATTGGTCGTAGGAAAAAAACCTATACTTCCTTTTTTGTAGAAAATTTAATTCCCTACCATATTGCATTAAACTATTTTAGCCTAAGTCTAATGGAAACCGAGATTTGAAGCTTATTTCGATGTTTGTGCTATATGACATTTTTTAAAAGAAGAAATTATTTGTGACATACATTCATCGTGCCAGACTGTAAAAAGGCAAATTATGTATTTTCTGTTAAGACATCGATATTTCATCATTTTGATATCGATTCGAAGCTATTTTGATTTGATAACTAATATTATATTGGCAGACATGGATAATGTAGATATTTTATGATTTGCGTATTATAATAATTGCGTTACAATATTAATTTTTTTAGGTTTTTATTTTCATTAAATAGTTATTTTATAACTGTAAAAGTCACAACAAAATTCCTGTTTGTAATTTGACAATTTTGAAAATTAAAATATTATATAATAGGTACATTTTCAGTACTACAACCGCTCATTTATTAAACAAGAAGTTAAATTAAGCAACTAATTAAATTATTATAATTAAATATTAATACAATAAGGGGTATTTGTATTTACATTTATCAAAATAAAAAATAAGTTAAATTATGAAAATAAATATTAATACTTGAACTTATTAAAAATTAAATAATTTTAGATATTGCGCTCGAATTCTTTTCGCGTTTTACAACGCCCGATTGTTTCACATTAGATGGCGCGACGCGCAAGTCGCCACTCTCAGAGAGCCCCCGCCTCTTTCCTCACTCGTTAGGTGTCATATGGCCGCACTTGCTTGCGTTTCTTCGAACGTGTCGAGTCCGTTACCTCTTTCTTGACGTATTGATCGTTGCGGCGCGTGTTCTGGAGACCAACCGAGCCAGAGTCGGATCACCAGGTAGAGCTCACCGCCAGGAAAGGGAGAGCTGCGGCAGCTAGCGTCCGAGAGGGAGGATCGAGGCGAGAAGTCCGGTTCAGCGAGCGGAGCCCTTAAGAGATTTTCATTGGGACGCCATATTTGTTACTTTTATTTGAGGGTTCATATTTTTAGGGTTTATACCGTCATTTTTAAGGATTAACTATTAATTGAAGGTTAACTATCACTTGAAGGTTAACCATCATCCAAAGAAAAACCCTTAAGGTTGGGTGTGATTTTGGACCGCCAATTGAAGATTAACCTTCAAATGATGGTTAACCTTCAATTGACGGTCCGAAATCACACCCAACTTCAAGGGTTTTTCTATAGTATTTTTTTAACGGTTAACATAAAAAATTGAGTGTATTTTTCCATAAGGGGGATGAGTTATTGAACAACAAAAATTTAAAAAATCTGACCCACCCATACAACAATTGGTTTAGATTTTTTCGATTATATACATAAAAATGTATTATTAATTTTCAATTGTATTTTTTCTTTATTTCCTCGAAATTCGGTAATTTTTCAAAATAATTACCTCTACGAAATGGGTTAAGTTAGGTTAGTTTTTTCGGAGTAGAGGTGTGTACGGAGATGCGTTCAATTTACTACACATAAACAGATGGATAAAGCAGTTAAGAATAGATTATGTAAAACGTACGTTGTATATAAAAATTACATGTAATTTGTAAAAATTCTTTTTTTAATAACTTTTTAATAAACAACAACCGACGCTTGAAACCTTTTGATAATTACTCATGGCCATGTTTTTGACAATATACAGGGTGTCCCAGGACCTCACCGACAAACTTTAAGGAATGATAGGTCACACAGAGGGGATCATTTTTCGTTAAGAAAATTTAATTTAATTAACTCTCAGAATAAAATTTAATTTAATTAACTCTCAGAAGAGTGAGATAGAAAGAGAGGGAGTGCACCCGGGTGGGGAATCGGAACGCAGTCCTGCAGTACAGTACGTAAGTGACACCCATACTTAACAGAGTTGGACAATCAATGCTGCGAAGGTGTCAACAATGTAATGAGGTACAGGGCAGGCAATTTGAACAGCTATTATTGTAAATTGTCAGAACATGCAAGAAAAAATAAATTTTATTTGTTCAAAACATTTTACCGAAGATCTGATTTTTCGGATGCATATAGCTCCTTAAGGACGCGTCAGTGATCATATGTTCTTTAACAAAAAATGATCCCCTCTGTGTGACCTATTATTCCTCAAAGTTTGTCGATAAGGTCTTGGGACACCCTGTATATGTTAAGGTCAAAATCATTGGGGTTGGGTCCGTTATTATGCACTTTTACCTAGACACGTAATATTGGACACGTTTCATTGGACACGTAACAATTGGACACCGCACGATTGGACATAGAACGATTCGACACCGCACTATTGGGCACGCACATTGCACGATTGGACACCGAACGATTGAACATCGAACGATTGGGCACCGCCCGATTGGACACCACACGATTGGACACTGCACGATTCGACACCGCACGATTGGACACAGCTTTAACATTGTACGATTTGTGTGATATTTGCGTTATTAACATATGAAGGGATGTATACTGTATTGACCCAAATTGAATCACGTCTTAATTCTCGACCTATTACAGTAATATCCAATGATCCAAATAATCTTTGTGCTTTAACACCAGACCATTTTTTTATTAGTAGTCTACTCCAGGCTTTGCCTGAGCCAAATTTCCCAGAAATTAATAATGAGCATAGACTTTCTCGATGGCAAAGAGTTCAATCAATGGTTTAACATTTCTGGAAAAGATGGTCTACAGAATATTTGACGCAGTTGCATCAAAGGGCAAAGTAAAGGACGTAAAATCTCCCTCATCTCTTGCCGGACGAATTGTGGTATTATGGAAGGACCACACTCCACCCCTGTGTTGGAAACTAGCAAAAATTATTGACATTTATCCTGGAAAGGATCAATTGGTTCGAGTCCTTACATTAAAGACAAAGAACGGGATAATTAAGAGGTCAATAAGCAAAGTCAGTCTGCTACCGCAGTACAAAACTCATGTAACTGAGTAGAAGAATGTATTAATCCCTTCGGAATTGTAAAATTTGACTCATTTTTGACTGTTTAATCAAAATCTGTTAATTCTAAAATTTATATTCATATCAAGTTTCTATAGACTAATGTTAATTCAATTGTATAAGTCAACGGAGACGCATATTATAGTTGTATTGTAACATATTCTTGTCATTTAATATTGTATAATAAGCCAAGTCTAATTATTACATGATATGTATTTTTCATTCTAATTGAAACTAAAGTTTTAATGATGGGCGGTATTAGGTATATTTGATCTATATTATCGACAACGTTAGAATTAGGCAGTGCCTATTCGTATTGTCATCATTATACGCGGAATTCAATGTTTGTCAATCTCTCGCCTAGACAAGACGTTCTCCGTTGACTGCTATAATAAAGTGACAAACATAGAGATATTTAGAGAGTTATTCCTACATATCGGCGTTTTCATTTCCTCACTCAAGAAAATAACACCATGACTCCTATGATCCTATAATATTTTTATCATATTTAGTTTAACGATTGATAATCTAATATTTGTAATTATTAATAAATAATATATTAAAATAATTGTCTTTTTATACAAATTGTTTGATTCGAAAGAAAGTAAAATTTCCAGTAAACTCATAACAAGTACTCAAACATATTTGATTCAGGTTTGAGTCTACTTGGAAATAATAGAGAAAATGCGAGTATACTCTAAGCTTGTTTTAAGATAACTTTACAATTGTTAAAGATAACTGAAGTTTTCCTACAATGAGTTGTAATGCCAAATGTTTGTTATAACGTGTTTCTCGCCAATTTCGTTTATTTATAGTAAGTTTAATTTTATATCAAATTTTTTAAATGTAGATTTTGGAAGGGTAATGTAAGATATGTCGGGTAATGCGGAACACCTTATTAATCTTACAAGAACATAATTTTTCTCTTAAGTACTTTGGTACATATTAATAATCAAATAGTATAGGTACGAATATCTCGAAGAGAAGGAAAACACAAATTAGTCGAGCGAGGTGGGTTCGACTTGCGCGAATAATGCCTCGATTATTAAACATTATTAGTCTTAAGTTAAAAAAGAAAGATTTTTGTTATAATGTTATGAAAGATTGTTGTTTGTTGGACGGAAAACGTTGCTCATTTAAAGTTGATACGGGCTCTGATGTTTCAATTGTTAGTAGTAAATTGATAGGGAAGAATAAAGAAAGGATTGAATTTGAGAATCATAATCTAAGACAAGATATCCTACTAGAGAAAGTCATTTAAATTTAAAGTTTTTGTATGTTCAGATCGGAAAATATTCTCTGAAGATGCCAATGTTTATAACGGAGATTAGTGACGAATGTTTGTGGGGCGTAGATTTTCTCGAAATAATAATTTGAAAAACATTTTTGAGTCTTCTCTGGGAAATTTAGAATTTAAAGAGAAAAAGTTTTGCAATTGCTCCCGAGTGGTAGACTCTTCTGAAAAAGTTTCGTTCTTTTTAAAAAAAACTCTATATAAATAATTCTAAAAACCTCAATGAAGCTCAAACGTTTTTTTTTTTTTTTTTTTAAATAAAAATATCAGGATGTGTTTTCCAATAAGACTATTGCAGGAAATTGTGATATTGTTTGTCATAACATAAATGTGGAAAATTCCTCCCCAATAAAGCAGGTTCTTTGTCACATTCTAAATGCGTAGCGAAGTGAGTCAAATAATATATGAGGAAACAGGGGTAATTGAGGAATTCTAAAGCCCTTGGGTTTCGCTGGTTGTTTTGGTAAGAAAGAAGGACGTATTAATAAGATTTTGCGTGGACTATAGAAAGTTAAATGCTGTTACCAAAAAAGATTCCCTCTCCCTAGGATTGACGACATCTTTGATCAACTCGCAGATAACTCCTTGGTTTTCTATTCTGGATCAAAAAAGCGAATACTAGCAGGTGAAAATTCGCATGGAAAACCGCGAGAAGACCGTTTTCTCCATCGTTAACGGATTATGGCAATTCACCGCCTTTTGGTTTGTGCAATGCCTCCGCGATCATTCGAGCGCTTAATGGAAATGGTCTTAAAAGAATTTTGTTAAAAGATCTGCTTAGTTTATTTAAATGATGTGATCATTTTTTTTAAGGAAGAGTTTTTCAAAGAAGCTTGAGAATTTAAAAAAAATTTTTCAACAATTTCGTGAAGTAAACTTAAAAATAACTCCAAAGAAATGTATTCTCTTTGAAAGGAATGTTAACTATTTGAGGCATATAGTCTCGACAGAGGGTGTGATCACAGACCTCGAGCGGTGAAAAACTGGCCAGTATCGCATAATAAAAAACAATTACGGAGTTTTCTAGGATTTTGTTCTTATATATTACTGCAATTTTGTCCAAGGGTTTTCTTTCTTTGCAAACCTCTATACTCACCTACAGAAAATTGTTCGAAATTTGGGGAGAGAAATGCTAAGAGGTTTTCAAGAAGTTGAATCGGATTTTTATCTTCTACCCCGGATTTTATCTTTTCCCGACGTCTATAATAATAATTATTATATTATTGTATACATTTATTATATTATAATTTATTACAAATTCTAATTTTTGGGCTTTTTGTAACATAAAATTTTACATTACAAATATACGTAACACATGTAACATTTAAAACTTTTACTCATAATGATATATACCCATATATACTTATTATTATAATATTACTCCTGAAAAAAGAAACAATATAGAGCATCCTCTTCTAAAAAGGGCATGTCGTAGGTATTGTTGTCACTTTTCCGCGATGCCGATTGGTTCTCTTGCTGCGCTTACTTCATTTGCAGCTGTCATTGTATATTTTGACAGTTGTGCGTATTAAGGGTTAATAGTGTAATAGTAATAGCTAATAGCATAATGTTAAAGCTAAATAGCGCGCGCGAAACGCGCGTCTGTAGTGTCTAGTAGAGTATAAAATGCAATACTTATAAAAACTGGCGGATTATATTATCCCGCATTATCTGCCATCGCCATTTTCATCTTTAGTTTTTTGTCATACACAATAGAAATCTACACCATATAACACTTGCTAAATAGATTACACTAAAGTTCTATCTTATTGTTAGTTTTACATGCAACAAATAGCGATTAAGAATCTGTGAAGTAGATTAACTGGAAAATAAAAGTATATGAACTAACGCAGTACACAATGTGTACTACACACTAAATCTTTAATTTAATGTATTAATTCTATAACACCTTGTACTATGCTGCCGCTTTGTACGTTAGATTAGGGGTCCAGTAGCTAATAATTCTACTGCTGCCCGCTAGATTATGACACTTAATAGGCTAGATATCGTGATGTTTCATATTGCTCCACTATCTCACAATACCCGCACTTCCTCTATTCTTGTTTTTTTAAGTACTCATAGAGATATCCATTTCGTCTAGGTTCGAATCTGCTTGAAAGTATTGCTTTTTTTCAAAGTAATAGAGAGTTTGTAACTATGCCAATAGATTTGAACAATTTGAAATACTTGTAAGATACTTTTATCCTATCGCTAATTGAACAATATAATATTCAACTTTACAACGTTTCTATTATAAATGTAAAAGTGTCAATGAGAAGAAGTCCGTGCAAAACTGTTCTTTCTTGATCCGAGGGTAGGGATCTAAGACATTATAACAAAACGTACATAAAAACGTAAAAATTTTTAACGTTTAACTTAAAACAGTGCTCGGATATCCATATTGACCCATGTTGACAGAAAGATAAGAACCATATTTTTGTGGATATGTTAATAATGCTTATTCAAAAGATAACATATTAGTCATAAAGTAGAATAATTGTAATAATATAACATATTGAATTAGAAATTTTGCAAAAAGTTTATACATGAACAAGTATCAGACTCAAGTATGATCTGTCAATCAATTGCGATACAGAAGAATTGTGTACATATAGTTAATGTCTTATTAAATTACACGTTTGACCAACGATGGCACATTATCCGTATAGACGCATACGCCAGTGATTCTCGATTTTTTAAATGAAATTATTACAAATTAGCATTTGATCAAAAATCAGAGATAGACTTGATGTATTTTTTGTTGGAGCATCTGCCCAGGTGGAGCAACATGTGGTTCTTCAAATTGGTCGGCTTGCTAAAACCGCGACTGCAAATGTGACATCTGAACGGCCATAGCCCGTTATGTACATACATGTGACTCTTCAGGTCACCCGGCGTCGGAAATGATTTTGAACACTGCGAACATTTGTGTGGTTTTTCCTGAAAAAACACAATATTTTGCAATAAATGTAGATAAAGTAATTCAAGTACAATCGGTCCTCCATATTTTTAATGTAGAAAACAACTTTTCTATTCCTGTTAATATTTCTCATCAGTTTTTATTGGCAGGGTTCAGCAGATAAAGCACCTTAACAAGCACTTACTTAGTAATTCTTTAATATGATTGATTCTTCTTAAGGCCGGTATTCATAATCAGGTCTTATATTTAAGACCGTCTTAGGTACAATCTTAAGATGTCATAAAACACCACAGACTGGTATTTATAGTCAGATTGTATATTTAAGATCATTTTAAGTCTGAGGCTAAGATGCTAATATATGATCGCATTGGCTGGACGGAGTCCTAAAACTGCCTTGACAGACTTAAGACGATCTTAAATATAAGATCCGACTATAAATACCGGCCTGTATCACTCATTATTAAAGTAAAATTTTCTAACTTATCAATGTCTTTGCGGGTTACAATAAAACACGAATGAGTAAACCAAATAGACAACGGAGTTCGATGCTCATATTGCCTGTCACAAATCGCAGAGACGCAAATTTTGGATTTGGTCAAACCTTGTAATTGTTATTTGCGACTACGTTACGACTGGAAGTAGTACTGCTTGCAAAGAAAGCAATACTATTTGCTTGTACTACTAATAATTCTGTTTCTTTAAAACATGTTGATAATAATGATAACGATATTTTTACAATTCTCTTCTTTGATTGGCTGTGACTTACGGCTGCAGTGTAAAAGCTCAAATTGCAAGCCTCTTGCAACTTTCGACAATATGAATTGCTTGTGACTAATGTAAGAACCAATCATATTAAAAATCATTAATCACTTACTAAGCTACTTTTCTACTGAACGCAGTCATTCTTATTCCAATGGTATATGCGCAGAATAAAAGTGTCGTGTTATGATCATACGCACAATGACATTTTCCTTCTAGGAGAGACCGGGGCACCATGAGCCACAAAAATTCAAACTCTGAAAAGTACTTTTAAATATAAGATCTTTGTCTTATTTTTTTTAAATAATTAAAACATTATTTATATATTAAAATTTATTTAGCGTATTTTTGGCAAATATTAATTAATTTTTGAGAAAAAAATTAAAACACATTTTTTGAGAAATAATCCAAGGTGCCCCATACCCGGGGCACCATGGGTCTGTCACTGGAGCACTATGAGTCACACACAAAAACTAGGTTTATTTATTCAAGAAATAACAAAAATTTACAAAAGTTGAAAAAAATTTTTATTTTATATATACGTTTTCTTATGACACTGTTCAGGATTGGGCAGGACAAACAAAGACCAGAACCTACTATTGAAATATCATTTTTTTTTTAAACTAACTTCTGACATGTTTTCTTCAATCAAAAATAACATACGAGTATCAACCTATCATCAACCTATCTATCTATCATCAACCTTGGTGGCATGTGTGACCCATGGTGCCGCAGCATTGGATATCCGGGGATAATGTTATTTCCGGGGCCTCTCAATTTGATAGGTGTATTTGATAAATATTTTACTGAGAAAAAAAATGCCGCAAAACCACAATGCGCTACGATGCATAGTTTTCGAGATATCAATTTTTAAATGTAATGATAGCAACATTGGGTAATTGTGTACATGGAAGGGGTCACCTTGGATGACCTCGATATTTTAATATGTTGTTAAGGTCACCCTTCTGAGTGACCTTCTGAAGGTTTCAGCTCGCACTTGTTGTTTATTTAGAAGTTATTAACAAAAAAAGTTTGAGAAATGTAGCAGTTATTTTGAGTATTAAAAGGCATAAATAACTAATATAATATGTTGAAATAATACATGCATAAACAAAGAAAAGTTATTTAAAGCAGCAAATCGTTGTTTTCGGCTTCTCCATTCACGAGTCCACGTGTTTTCTGCGAAATTATTGTACCAGTTGTCACATGGGTTTGTAGAGTGGTTTACGAGCTCGTTTATATATACTTATCAAAAAGAAGAGTCGCGCTTCAAGTGATCTATCACAATTACAAAAAAAAAAGATATCTCTTTAAATTAGAGCGCCAATTACAGAGAGAACATGTATATTGTCTCAAAAAATAATTGTTGCACTACTTTGAAAAATCTTTACATTGTGTCAATTAGAAAAGAATGTATAATAACAATTTTATAAGATTAAAAAATTTTATTTAAATTTAACAAGGGAATACAAGATATTTAAATACAAAGTTATTTACATGTGTATTTCTTAATGGCCACTGTTTGGCGCTCACCAAACTGTAGTTAGATGCATGTATTGTTTAGTCTCATTACTCGTTGTACATAATATTCTTGCGTACCTAGTCTTAAGTATTTCGGTGACTCGCGCGAAACGTCGGCGGATCGCGATCAACGCGGAATCGATAATCGCGCGACTCACCAATCGGTGCTGCCCTCGCTCACCCCACGAGGGCACCCGCCTGAAGAACAAGTACTCGCTCGCGACACTGTTCCAGCGCCGCGAGCCCTCAGCACTCATCGTTACGCCGGCTCATCGTTACGACGTCTGATCGTTACGACGTCTCGGAGCACGGAGAGATTAACGGAGCACAGATAGAGTATCGGAGCAGAGAGACTTGTGCTAATATTCGGAGTCGCGAGATCATCCGCTCGCTCCCGGATAGTGCGGTCGCCCACTTTCTCGGCTTGTCTGTGTGCTGCCTTTACTTGCTTCCTCCTGCTTGCTTGCTGCCTGCCTTAAATTACTGCTGCCTGCCTCGCTTTCGCCTTGCTTGCTGCCCTGCCTGCGTTGCTGCACGAGCCCGATCGCGACCGAGACGAGACCGCCAGGAGTCGACGGCACAACGAACGGTGAGTCGCATTTGTTTAACTTAATTTTCGCTTTGGGGAGACTTGCACATCCCCCCTGGTCCTTCGAGCTTCGCTTTATCGCAAATCCGGGTACGGCTCTACCGCCCCCCGAGCAACTGGTCCTTCGAGCCGGATTATCATATCAACGCGATTAGTCTATTACCGCCGACCTTTCGCGTGTCCTTTCATTGTTTTAAGTCACCGAATCTTGTGTTCTGTAACGCGTGGTGCAATAGTGCGTGACCTGGCGGGTCTCGCAGGATCTCCCGTTTCGCAACGCTCGCTTCGCGAAGGGAATTCTCGCGTAGCATCGCGCAAACGGCCATCAGCCACCAATCTACGAGAATTCGCTGAATCCTTATTCTCGCATTAACGAGGTGCAATAACGCTCGGCGTGCCGACGACTCGTGTCTCGCGCGGTATCTCTCGTGCAGCGCTCGCTTCGCAACGGGAATACGCGTGCGAACTTTGTTCGTCATAGCTCGGGCCGCAGCCGTTAATCGCCTTAAAATCCAATCCGCGCTAGCCGCGGTAATTAGTCGCCATTTGATTGATCTAATCGTAACCGAAATATTCGGTCGAATATCCGAGTATTCCGGGCCAGCGATACTTTCGCGCATAGAGACAACGGCCGTGGCCTTCGATTACGGGCCGGTCTCGCGCGCGTTGTTTTTCTATATAGTCTCGAGCATCGCTCGTGTTTACGGCGTTGCGAGGTACGTACCGCCCGACCCAGCACTTGTATTATCCCGACATTCGAGCTCCGTCCGCTAGTACCATCGCTCGAAAATATTATTGTCGCTGAGCGAGAATATTTGCCTTTCGAACTCTGCGACGCGTGTTTATCGCGCTAATCCAACGGCTGATATTCTCCGCGTTCAACTCGAGGAATATTATCGAGAATATTCCCTCGGGACTTGCGCGAGCGCCAAACGGAGCCGTCCGTTACCCCTCACCTTGGCGACCTGACTTTCGTGATTGTTTCGCCGGGTTTCGATATTGTTGGGCCGAGTTGCCGTCGCCTCCGACTGCCTATTCGTCGTTTACCCTTCGCTCTTAGCTTCGTCTGTCTGTGGTGGCCGACCCCTTTGTTACATCATGTCGAAAAACGCATATGCTCGTCGCGAAGTATGCAATCGGCGTATGCAGGAAATACACGACCTCTCACTACAAGCCGCGACCGACGCGGCAATACGAGCGACCTTCCTCGCGCGCTACTCGAGCGTAGCGAAGATCGCGGACGATTTTGAGGCCTTCCACCTGAAGGTCATACAAGAAGCGGCGGATTTCGAGGTCGAGGACGGAATCCGAGCCAGTTTCGACAAGATGCATTACGCCGTAAAGAGTCGATATCACCGTGAAACGGGCGCGCCATTCGCAGGCGCGCCGGCACCGCCCTCGGGTCCGGCCTCGGTGGTCAAGTTACCTAAGATCCCGCTGCCGCAGTTTTCCGGCGACCTTACGTTGTGGCCTTCCTTCATCGCGTTGTTCAACGCGGCGATACATAACCAGCAGATTTCCGCGATAGAGAAATACCAGTATCTGCTGGCTTCACTCAAAGGGGAACCACTCAACGTGGTGAAAAACCTGCCGTTTTCCGATGAGTACTATCTGATCGCTTACGACTCGCTGGTCGATCGATACCGGAATAAGAGAAGGTTAGCGGACCATCACTTGAATTCGATAATCGAGGCAAAGCCATTGAAGGCGGAGACGGCCGAGGCTCTTCACCACTTATTAGATACGTTTACCGAGAACACGCGCGCGCTCGCATTGATGAAGTTCCCTACCGATTCATGGGACTTTATCCTACTGAAGTTTTTGTTAGACAAGCTTCCTCGTTCCCTTCGGGAAAAATTCGAGTCGGCTCACCGGGCTGAGGAGATACCGCGATATACACAACTCACGAAATTTCTAGCGGAGCATTGTCAGGTTCTCGAGGCCGTCGCGGGCCCGTCCTCCAAACCCAAGTCCACACCGGTCTCTTCGTTCGTGACTAACGCGGCCGGTTGCCCCGTCTGTAAGGAGTCTCACTACGTGTCGAAGTGCTCCCAGTTTTTAAAACTCTCGCCGAGGGAGAGGCAGGCTAAGGCTCGCGACTTGAGATTGTGCCTCAACTGCCTGCGCTCGGGGCATGGCATGAAAGACTGTCCGTCCGCGTGGGCATGTCGGTCCTGCGGCACAAAGCATCATACGCTTCTGCATTACGAGCAGAGCTCCAATATTACCCCTAAACCCGAACCCATTAGCGCGACTCCTGCCGAACCGGACGCCGTACCCGCTCCTCAGTCGGAGGATGCGCCGATTGTAACAATGACTAGCCTGGCCAATAGAATCGTCCTCCTGTCCACCGTACGAGCCGAGGCGATAGACGCGCGTGGCAATGCGTTCCCCGTACGCATATTGCTGGACAGCGCGAGTCAGGCCAACTTTATTACCGAGGGCTGCCTCCGGAAGGGCGGCTTTCGTCGCACCAAACACAGTGCAACCGTGTTGGCGATAAACGAAGCCAGGGCGGCAACGACGAGGGGCCTCACCTCCCTCGTGATCCGCGCGCGCGGTCGCGACGACACCCGGTTCTCGATAGAGGCTACGGTTCTCTCGCGCATAACCTCGCCGCTGCCTAATGACAAGGTGGAGGTCCAACCGTGGAAACACTTGCAGGGATTGCCGCTTGCGGATCCCGAATATTTCGTGCCCGGCGGTGTTGACATCCTCCTGGGGGCGGACTCGTTTGTGTCGGTGCTACGGAAGGGCCGTCGTAAGGGGGAGAGGGGAGAACCCGACGCCTTCAATTCAGTCTTCGGATGGGTTCTGACGGGCGCGGTATCCCCATCAGTCCAAGCAGCGCCCCTGAGGTCATTCGCGACTACGCTCGAGTCGATCGCGACATCGGTGGGTCGCTTTTGGCAATTGGAGGAGGTGCCGGAGGACACTTCTTGTTCGGACGAGGATCGACGCTGCAAGGAAATCTTCGCCAAGACCACATATCGTGACCTCTCGGGTCGTTTCGTGGTCTCGTACCCGTTCGCGTCGGATCCTCCTACATTCGTCGGCTCGCGCTCCATTGCGGTTAGTCGTCTCCGCGCACTAGAGCGTCGATTTAAATCTGATCCGGAGTTCAGAGCTGGTTACAATAGCTTCATGCGGGACTATCTCGATAGCGGACACATGGAGGTAATTCGCAATCCATTCCCGTCGGATGGCCACATTTATTATCTACCGCACCACGGTGTGTATAAACTCGATAGCACTACCACTAAGTTGCGGGTAGTGTTCAACGCGTCCTCGCGAGGCCCGGACGGTCTGTCGATCAACGACACCCTGCTCAGCGGTCCGAAGCTGCAGCAGGACCTGCTCGCCATCCTGCTTCGGTTCCGCGCCGAAGCGATCGCTCTAACCGCGGACGTGAAGCAGATGTTTCGCCAGATTTGGATAAGCCCGGAGCAATGCAACTACCAACGTATCGTCTGGCGCTTCTCGGAGTCGGACCCCATCCTCGATTATCTACTCAAAACAGTTACATTCGGCTTTAGCGCCTCCCCGTTCTTGGCGATCTATTGTTTGCTCCAGTTAGCTCATCAATATCGCGAGAAATATCCTCTAGCGTTCACAGCCCTACTCGAGGCGCTGTATGTGGATGACGTCGTGACAAGCGTTCGGACGGTGGAACAGGCTCGCGAACTCCGCGACCAATTGCTATCGCTTCTCCGAAGCGCCGGCTTCGAACTTCGAAAGTGGTCGAGCAGCCATCCTGCCGCGCTGGAGGGCCTCGACCCGCAGTTATGTAGCCAATCAATGTTAGATTTCGAGTCAAGCGAGGATCAATCTCAGAAGATATTGGGCCTTCGGTGGCACTCACAATCTGACAGTTTTGGGTTTCAAGTCAACGCGTTGGATCGTGAGTGCACCAAACGCACTATACTGTCGGAAGTAGCGCGCATATTCGACCCCCTGGGTTTTCTGGCCCCACTCACCTTTACGGCGAAGTGCTTAATTCAGCGTCTGTGGACCCTCAAGTTAGATTGGGATGATGAGCCTCCGATGGACATTCGTCGCAGTTGGAGTCGTTTCCAGACGGAGCTCGGCGTGTTATCTTCCCTTCGCGTTCCTCGCGCGTTTAACTCGTGCCACGTAGATCGCTGCGAACTCCACGGGTTCTGCGATGCCAGCGAGCTGGGGTACGGAGCCGTGATTTATCTGCGAATCGTTACGCGCGACGGCGTCGGGGTCCGATTACTGTGCGCCAAGTCTAAGGTCGCCCCGCTTCGCCCCCTCACCATTCCCCGTCTGGAGCTCTGCGCGGCTCTGCTCTTGTCTAAATTAATCGCGTACGTCCGGCGCACCCTCCGCGGACACCTTGACATTGACGACGAGTATGCTTGGACGGATTCCGAGGTCGCCCGGGCCTAGATCCGCTCAGCACCACAACGGTGGAAGACCTTCGTTAGAAATCGCGTTGCCCTCATTCAGGACAACGTGCCGGTATCAGCTTGGGGTCACGTCGACACGGAGTCCAATCCGGCGGATCACTGCTCCCGCGGGCTCTATCCTCGCGATCTGGTGGCCTGTTCGATGTGGTGGGCAGGCCCTGAGTGGCTTGTTCGCTTCGAACCCCGAGTTGAGCCGTCCCACGATTCGGAAACCCCTCCGATCGAGGAGGAGAAAATCGTATCGCTCGTGACGCTCGAGCCGCCTGACGCGGTACATTCATTGCTCGAAAGATTCTCATCAATCGAGAAAATTGGTCGAATTATAGCATACATTCTCAGGTTTGTACATCACTCCCGTGCAAAATCTGCTACTACGACTTTGGCCATAGATCAGCTCGAACTGCATTCCGCGTTACTACTCGTTGTGAAGAGTGTACAGGCGGATGCTTTCCGCGATGAGATCGACCGTCTTCAAAGCGGGAGAAGGCTCCCCAAGCCCTTTCGCAAACTCGCTCCCTTCCTTGATCCGGTGGGTATTCTCAGGGTGGGCGGCAGGCTTGCAAAATCCGGCTTGACATTCGAGAACAAGCACCCTGCCTTACTGCCCTGTAAACATAGACTCACAGATCTCGTTATCGAACACGTGCACCGCACGAACATGCACCCTGGTCGGCGCACGCTGCAATACCTGCTCACGCAACATTATTGGGTCCTCGGGGTGCATCGCGCTATACAGCGAGTACTCTCGAGATGTCATCAATGTTTCCGCGTAAGGCCACACACTTCTCAGCCCCTCATGGCGGAACTACCGGCCGATAGGGTCCGACAGGCCAAGCCATTTTCGATCAGCGGCGTGGATTTCGCGGGACCGTTCAACATAGTCACGCGACGAGCCCGGGGAGTCTCCTCCGTCAAAGTGTACGCGTGCCTTTTCGTATGCTTTTCGGTTAAGGCGGTGCACCTGGAAGCCGCCTTCTCGTTGTCCACCGACTCCTTCCTCGCTGCGCTGCGACGCTTTGTGGCCCGACGCGGACGCTGCTCGCTTCTCTACAGCGACTGCGGAACGAATTTTGTAGGGGCCGCACGGGAACTAGAAGGCCGCATGGGCCTCGCAGCGGAGCGAGAGAAGATCAAGTGGTCCTTTAATCCTCCCTCCGCGCCCCACTTCGGGGGCCTCTGGGAGGCGGGAGTCAAGACCTTTAAAACCCACCTGCGGCGGACCGTGGGTGATCAAGTTCTCTCAATAAAGGAATTCACGACGGTCCTCGCGCAGGTCGAGGCCGTCCTGAATTCCAGACCCCTCTGCCCGATGAGCGCCGACCCTGCCGACCTCGAAGTCCTATCGCCGGGTCACTTCCTCACGATGGAACCGCTCGTCTCCGTTCCCACTCAAGACGTGACCCCGTTGCCGATGAATCGGCTGAGTCGGTGGCAACTCGTCCAACGAATACACCAAGACTTTTGGAGGCGCTGGCATCAGGAGTATCTCCATACCCTGCAACAGCGTCCCAAATGGTGGACCTCAGTCAACCCGCTCGGTGTCGGTGCGTTAGTCCTCATCAAGGACGCCAACATGCCTCCTCTGCGTTGGAGGCGAGGACGAGTGGAGGCGCTGCATCCGGGCAGCGACGGCGTCCCGCGTGTCGCCACGGTGCGGGTGGCGGACGGCACTATCACGCGTCCCCTAGTGAAGCTGTGCCCCCTACCGATGGGCCCTGCTCCACAGGCGACCGATTCAAATTGAAATAAAATACAACTCGTTGTATTTTGGTGGGCGGTATGTTTGGCGCTCACCAAACTGTAGTTAGATGCATGTATTGTTTAGTCTCATTACTCGTTGTACATAATATTCTTGCGTACCTAGTCTTAAGTATTTCGGTGACTCGCGCGAAACGTCGGCGGATCGCGATCAACGCGGAATCGATAATCGCGCGACTCACCAATCGGTGGTGCCCTCGCTCACCCCACGAGGGCACCCGCCTGAAGAACAAGTACTCGCTCGCGACACTGTTCCAGCGCCGCGAGCCCTCAGCACTCATCGTTACGCCGGCTCATCGTTACGACGTCTGATCGTTACGACGTCTCGGAGCACGGAGAGATTAACGGAGCACAGATAGAGTATCGGAGCAGAGAGACTTGTACTAATATTCGGAGTCGCGAGATCATCCGCTCGCTCCCGGATAGTGCGGTCGCCCACTTTCTCGGCTTGTCTGTGTGCTGCCTTTACTTGCTTCCTCCTGCTTGCTTGCTGCCTGCCTTAAATTACTGCTGCCTGCCTCGCTTTCGCCTTGCTTGCTGCCCTGCCTGCGTTGCTGCACGAGCCCGATCGCGACCGAGACGAGACCGCCAGGAGTCGACGGCACAACGAACGGTGAGTCGCATTTGTTTAACTTAATTTTCGCTTTGGGGAGACTTGCACATCCCCCCTGGTCCTTCGAGCTTCGCTTTATCGCAAATCCGGGTACGGCTCTACCGCCCCCCGAGCAGCCATAAAGAATTACAGAGGTAACAGTACAAAATAAAAATATTTTATTAAAATACATAAATTTTTCTTGTAAAAAAACTTGGCGCTGCTAGACCTCGAAATTTTAAATAAATAAGGACAACAATAAATAAAAATAATTCAGAGAAGAATGCGATGGGAGTAATATTAAATGATTATCAGCGTGGATGTGGGAGTGAGTGATATGGGTGTGCGTGACTACGCGGACGGCGGATAATGCGGCTTATAATTAAGTATAGAATAAGTTTATTTATCTATTTAAAATTTCGAGGTCTAGCAGCGCCAAGTTTTTTCACAAGAAAAATTTATGTATTTTAATAAAATATTTATATTTTGTACTGTTACCTCTGTAATTCTTTGTGGCCATTAAAAAATACACATGTAAATAACTTTGTATTTAAATATCTTGTATTCCCTTGTTAAATTTAAATAAAATTTTTTAATCTTATAAAATTGTTATTATACATTCTTTTCTAATTGACACAATGTAAAGATTTTTCAAAGTAGTGCAACAATTATTTTTTGAGGCAATATACATGTTCTCTCTGTAATTGGCGCTTTAATTTAAAGAAATATCATTTCTTTTTTGTAATTGTAATAGATCACTTGAAGCGCGACTCTTCTTTTTGATAAGGTAACATAATTTTGTGACGTGTATCACTTGGGTTATAATTTTTCGGAAATAAAGATACTACTGCTTAAATTTTTTCTAGATTTTTCGAGATATAAAGATCTACCACTTGTTACTTAGGTTTTTTCGAGGTATAATACTACCACTTTCTTTTTTTTAGGTAACAACATATACACTACTATACGTGTACTTGGCGCCTTTTTTTACCTTTTTTTAAAAAAGGTAATTTTGTGCGGATATCACGCCTTTTTGTAGTATATTACGCATTGTATAAACAGTATGTACAGGATAAAGCTATTTGGAGGTATAATACTACCATTTTGTTTTTTTTTAAGGTAACAACATAACAGGGTAACAACATAATACATATACACTATTATGCGTGTACTTGGCGCTCTTTTTTACCTTTTTTTTAAAAAGTAATTTTGTACGGATATCACGCCTTTTTGTAGTTTTACGCATCTTATTCTTATAAGCAATATATCTTATAATCTTATAAACCGTATATAATACAAGGTATGAAGCTAAAAGTGTTACGGACTATTATTTTTAAAGAAAACAACAATTTAATATTTTGCTTAGTTTTTTTTAAATAATAATCTGTAACCCTTTTAGTTGTACACCTTGTATATATTTTTCAATTTCAACATAAAACATAATCGCAATAAAGCATGATTAATGTTAATAAGTCGTTAACTGTAAAATTCTTTATTTATTTTTATTTGCGTGTCTTACTGAATGTTGTTCGCAACTGTATATGTACCGATATCTTCAGGTATCGATATTTTTAATAATTATTTTTACGTCAGACATAATTTTAATTCATCCAATTTTTATTATGTCTAAACATAATTTTTGTCCAATTTTTATTATGTCTAGACATAATTTTAATTCAGCGATTTTTATTATGTCATGACATAATTTTAATTCTGCCGCTAGGGAAATTTTAAGTCGATTGTTATGAATCAAGCTTGAATTCAATGTTTAGGTGTCCCAGGTTGCCGATGACGAGGTCCACATAGCGCGCTCTATAGTTTTCGGTGTCCAGGAGTATTAATACCTTGAATTCGATGGCCACGTGTTTCAAGTTGCCGAAGACGAGGTCCACATAGTGCGCTTCGTAGTTTTCGGTGTCTACATGTATTAATACCTCGAATTCGATATCTACGTGTCCTACATTGGGTGCGTTCAGCCGATACTTTGCTAGCCTAGCAATCGTGAGCAGTCGCTCGTTTTCGCTCGTTTCTTCTCTTTTGACCTACTGGATTAAAAAGAGAGGAAACGAGCAAAAACGAGCGACTGCTCACGATTGCTAGGCTAGCGGAGTATCGGCTGAACGCACCCATTCAGATTTAAAGTTATTAATACACCTAGACACCAAAAACTATGAAACGCACTATGTGGACCTCGTCATCAGCAACCTGGGACACCTAGACATCAATTTCAAGGTATTAATACACGTAGACACCGAAAACTACGGAGCGCACTGTGTGGACCTCGTCATCGGCAACTTGGGACACGTAGACATCGAATTCAACGTATTATTACACCTGGACACCGAAAAGTATGAAACGTACTATCTGGACCTCGTCATCGGCAACCTGGGATACGTGGACATCGAATTCAAG
>NW_027509496.1:1202084-1247084 GCF_048541705.1 Temnothorax americanus | reverse complement strand
TATGCAGATTTTCCTTTTTTTGAAAAATGTGTTTTACGCTGCAGCTTTCTCAATATTTGAGATAGCAATTTATTTTTAATTTTATTATATTTTCCAGTTTTTTTTCTACCCCTATATATTTCATATATAATTCATTAAAATTTGATTGATCAGATCTCGTATTACACACATTTGAAATTTCGAAGAATTCGTACATACATAGAAACTTTATAAAACTTGATCTGATCAACCAAATTTTAACCAATTATATATGAAATAGGGGTAGAAAAAAAAGACTGGAAAATATAATAAAATTAAAAATAAATTGTTAAGATTTGAGATGTAGTTTTTAAAGGTTAAAATTTTAAAATTGGTATTATTTTTTTAATTCTATTATATTCTTTAGTCTTTTTTATTAAGATTTAGTTAGTTCTGGTTTTTTCATAGAGTTATTAAGTGTGCAAGTAGAAACTTGCACAGTATTTTTAAGTGTTAAGGTAAAAACCTGTACATTGCTTCCTCATAGTTTTTAGGTGTGCAATTAGAAACTTGCACATTGCTTTCTTAGAGTTTTTAGGTGTGTAAGTAGAAATCTGCATATTGTTTTAGTTTTTAAGTGGACAAGTATTTTTAGTATGTTTTAGTGAATGTACATCAAGAGACACGGTAGTGTCTCGCGCCAAGTACACGCGGAGCGATAATTATTTACGCAGTCCCCAAAAGAGTTAAGTGTGAAATCAGAACCTTTGCTAACAAAGCTTCCTCTATGAGGAAGCCAAAACAAATAAATACCGATAATTATACCTCGAATAAAATAAAAACTTGCACACTTAGGAACTATGAGGAAGCAATGTGCAAGTTTCTACTTGCACAATTAAAAACTACGAGGAAACAATGAGCAAGTTTCTACTTGTTTTATTTGCAATGTGGTTAGTTTGGGGAGATGTTTTATCCGATCAAAGAATCAACATCATATTTCTCGTGAAATTCGCTAAAAGCATTTGCCTGGTTTAGCTCCTTGTGACTTTTTTTGTTCGTATATTCTCTATTAATTTTCTGAATACACATATTTTATGTCATCTAGTAATACATAAAATGGGTCTTCTCCAATTTTTTTTATTATATATTGCCACAAATATTTACGTAGATGGGGTGCGTTTGGGGAGCTCGCTACCGCGCTACCAACGCTGACGCTATTAACTCCGCGGCGTTCATGGAGCCATGATAGCGCTAGCGAATGCGAGCTCCATGAACAGCAGTAGTGTACTATAGCGTAGCGTTTTGTAGACCCTGCGCCACCAAATTTGAAAACCTGAGTTAATAGATGCTGCTGTATCAATTACTTCTTTAATATTTTTGAGAGTAGTGTATGTGTGTAAATAAATACGATTCATTTGTAGTAAAACAACTTAAAGAAGCTATTTTACAAAATATAAAAAAACGATTTCCAATTTATGAAACTCATGTTCGCGAAACTCTTCTGGATTCGACTCTTCAAAGTGTTAGAGGTATTGCTGAATATCTCGCAGACAACCAGCAATCTCTTGAGGAATTTCTAATATATATGTGACATTGTTTTTATATAAAATAAGAAATATAATTAAATATATTTTTTAATAATATATCCATGTTCGGTTCCATTTGATTATATGCTATATAGAATTAATTTATACTTTTAATACAATTAAAAAATTAGTGTATATGAATTTTGTCCATTAAGCTATATATAACTTTTATTATAGTTTTTATAAACTATAATATATCTAAGCAATACCTTAGTCTAGATAATTTACAGTATCTAGATTTACAAAATCTAGGCTTAATATTGTAATTAAGCCTAGTATATATAAGTCTTACATAGTTTATATTTGCAACAGCTTCTATATTAATCACCAAATATAAGGTTATTATTTTTATGATATATATATATATATGTATAAGTTAGATTCTCATGTTTAGTTTTACTTTTTCATAATAGGCATCTAATAAAGAAGCACCTAATAAGTCGTGTGAGCTTCTTGGAGTTAAAAAATTACGATTAGAGTTGGCTGCAAAACAAGCATTATTCCTCTTCTGAAGATCCTATTCTTGTCAAAATTAAAAAGTATTTACATATGTTAGAATCTATTATCGAAGATCCTCTACAATGGTGGAATAAAATGAAGTTGTCACTGCCGAATTTGTACAAATTGGTATGCTGCATTTAGACCATACCGATTACAAGTTCAGCATCTGAAAGCGCGTTTTCTTCTGCAAGGAAAACGGTTGCTTATCACAGCAAAACGTTCTTCGTTAAAACCATTAAAATCTAATAATTATTATTTATTTACGATAATTTCAAATTAATAAAAGATATGTATTTAAAGTCAGTAAAATAAGTTTTACATTAAATATAAGTTATATTATTCATATTATTTATACAACTTATATAAAAAATATGTGAAGAAATGTTTAATAAGTAAGAGAAAAAAAAATCTGATATCTGATGGTTATACAATGAATTACATTTCGTATGATGGTCAGGAATAACATTTTAAGATAAATTTTATTTTTTTTTTTGTGAAAGAAAAGACATTAGTAATCCTAATAAAGTGATTGTATTTTGAAAACAAGTGCTGAGTATTTTAGTGTTTGCTATTTTTGTTCATACCGATAAATTATCATCCGCCAATTCCGCCGCCGCTCTGAAAGAGAAAATTATTATATAAATATATTATATAATTAATGTATATATATATATATATATATATATATATATATATATAAGCAGTACTTCATTTTCAGATCTGCACCTGAAAAGAAAATTAATGGATACTTTTGACCATAAGATCAAGATTATTTATGCTGAAAAGAAAAAATTTCTTACTCCATTTTCCGCCTGTATTTTAAACTACAAAGATTTGTTCAAAACAATGGCAATGAAAGAAACAATTCGTTCAGTTGCAATACAACTCCGAGAAGAAATTCTTAACTCCACCCGAAAAAAATTGGCTGAAAACTGTACTGCTGAAGATTTGATTACAGGAGAGTGCGATTACGTGCCAGAGCTTTTAACATGCTTCTTAGAAACATTAATTTGGGGTGATGTTTCTCACCAATCAAAAAAGGAACGTGACAATAAAAAATTGAATAAAGAACTTGCAATTTTTTCCCTTGGACAAGATCTGATCTACGCTGCTTCCAGCCACAAAATTAAATCATCAAAACATATTACTCTGGGTTTGGCAGTGAAGAACTTATGAAAATCATCAATACTGTCCAAATATGGACACTGTTGCTCTTATTATCAGAGAACCTCTTATACTACATTGGAAGAGTTAGAGACTGAAATGACATTTTCGACGGCAAACAGTACATACGTGTGTCCTGAAGATATTTTAAGTCGCCCGGATTTGAATACTGGAGTAGCTTTTGACAATTTCGATCGCTTTGTTGAAACACTGAATGGTAAAAACACTCTACACGACACGGCGTAAGGGTAATTTATCAAAATGTTATTCAGAATGAAGATACGATGTCTGTGGTATCTCCAAATGTCTGTGAAAATGAAAATTCAACTACCAATGAGATTGTACATGGCAATTTGTCGGAATCATCTATGATCACTCCAAAGAGAAAGCGAAAACGTCGATCCTTCAATGAAATAACTTTCGACATGCATCCATTTACAAAAAAATTAAAAATTACAACCTGGAATCAGCTAGACATCTTCAAACTTAATCAAACTCCAGACAGTTTGATGATGTCAAAACAATTAGATGTTGCGTGGATGTTGTTGCATATGCATAGAATATCAGATGTTCCAATGTAGGTATGATATCATAGTAAGATTTTGATTGACGATTCACCAGTCCAAAAAGTTTCTTATCTTACACCAATAAACGATTCTCCCAACAATAATTCGACTGTTTTAAAAACTTTAGAATTGAGTCAAGCTGTTGCAAGTGAATGTCAAACTCCATACATCCAGATCACGTATGATCTAGCTATCGCTCGAATAAATATTGCATTCAAGCTCAAGAATCCCCGAAATTCGACAACATTTTTATTCACTTGGGAGCCTTTCATATCGAGATGGCTTTTTTCAAAGCAGTTGGCACCTTCATCGATGAATGTGGACTAAGCCATATCATGTCCGATTGTAACCTAATTGCTAAAGGTTCAATTGCAAGTTTTATTGCCGGAAAAAGTTATAACAGGTGCAAACGGTTACATTCTCAAATGGCATTAGTACTGCAGCAATTACACTTTATTGAATCATTTTTGGAAAACAAACATTTGACTATCCAAGAATCAGTATTAGAATATCTTACCACATTTATGCAGCATAAAGATATCTCTCCACAAGTACAACATACAGAAACACAACATCTAATTTAATCTTATGATCAATATACAGAGCAGATGACACTTTGGAAGGCAAGCACGGAAAAACGGCGCAATTTTACGCGATGTATATCGATTTTATAAATCTTTATTACATATTTATTAAAAGTATTAGAGTAGGAGATTTAGATTTATACTTGAATGCACTTGAAAAAATTGTCAATTTATTTTTCTACTACAACCAGCAAAACTACAGTCGATGGCTGGTATACTATATAAATCAACTGCAACACGTAGACAAGACACATCCGGGCCTCCAAGCCGAAATTGCTAAGGACTCGTTTGGTATTAGAAGAACGGTTAAACCTTTCTCGCGGATTCCGGTAGATTTAACGTTGGAGCAGACGATAAATGGTGATGCAGCACGTCGACTCACTGGAATCGTTAATCTGACAAACTCCATCGCTGCTAGACAACGTTGGGCAAGAAATCATGGGGCCAGAACGCGAATAATATCACATGTGTTAACTCGTGCAGGACTTAACAAGAGCCACCAAGACATCGCCGCTGACCTACACCCTGATCGAATAAAAAAACATCGTAAACAAATTGAAGCTTTCTTGGACAGTATCCAACAGACCATCAACCCATTCTCTTCTTCAATAGATAAAAATCAACTGTACAATATTTTAACTGGGCAGGCTACCACTCCAGAAATAGCAAATAGCTTGTTGAACGCAGTGCACAGAAAAGTGGAATCCACGTTTCTTTCATGTGGACCAGCGACGTAGAATTCACGTAGACAATCGAGTGGATCATCCGCTTAAAAACGGTAGTCGGATCCACGTGGATGAGATCATCGATTCGACGTGGAATTTACGTGAAAGTTTCACGTCCCTTACAGAAAAAAGTACTAAAAATACACAGTAATAAATTACTGGATTACTGGTGCTTATTATTGTTAGTATTGAATTACTCACTCAAAAAAAACCTCTTAATACTAGAGGACACTGATTTCCGATATTTACCCGGCATAAAAAAAAAATATTTTTATTGAAATTTTATTACTAATTTATAACTAAATTTGAATTTGTTTCTTAAGATGCAGTCTATGATTATAAATATTTTCTCGTATTTGAAAAACTCAGAAAAACACACTTACCTTGGTGGGATTCGAACTCGGGACCTCTGGATCGTGAGCTAACTGCCTTACGTGGTAGACTACTTCTTAATTAGATGTAAGTGTTATATATAGTCTACATATGTCGTAACCAGCGCAAATATATAATTTTTCAAAAATCATCTTAAGAAACAAATTTAGTTTAAAAAAAGTAATAAAATTTTTAATTGGATATATGATATTATTTCTTAATGTCGGGTGAATATCCGAAACCAGTGCCGGCTCATTAGGAAATTTTGTGTTCGTAAATATATTTATGAAAAAAGTATATTTATAAAGTTAAAACATTCTTATCAAATCCTTACAAAGGCCTCATTAGATAAATATCCTTTAACCTTTAACCATATAGTTGCAAAACATATAGTTGATGGATCAGCTTGATTAATTATAAATTATTCATTAAAACGTTCCATTTAGCTATATTAATTGCGATTGACAACATCAATGTCTCCTGAGATTGATAAATTATATGTCAGTAAAACAGTGGAAATATCTACGCAAAATTTACATTGATATTACGCGGATAAGATACTTTGATTTTATCGATGGAAAAGAAACGTTGAATCCACGCGGATAAGGTACTTCGATTTTGGCGATGGAAGAGAAACGTTGAATCTACGCGGATAAGGTACTTCGATTTTGGCGATGGAGAAGAAACGTTGAATCTACGCGGATAAGGTACTTCGATTTTAGCGATAGAAAAGAAACGTTGAATCCACGCGGATAAGGTACTTTGATTTTGACGATGGAAAAAAAACGTTGAATCTACGTGGATAAGGTACTTCGATTTTAGCGATAGAAAAGAAACGTTGAATTCACGCGAATAAGGTTCTTCGATTTTGACGATAAAAAAGAAACGTTGAATCTACGTGGATAACTCGCGGATGAATCTCCATCCACGTATTACGTAGATTCGACGCAGATGCGACGTACCTGTTTTACTGGGGTTTGTCATTTACTATCGAGAAATGGCTACTTTTTAATTTATTTTTTACTGTATTAATTTATTTATTTTTTACTGTATTACTTTTTAACATGTTAATTTTTACTTTGCGCAACCCTATGTAATTTTTAATTTAAAACGGCTGAAGAAAACCCTGTGCGGTTGAAACGTTCCGTTGTATATAAGTATGTTTATTAAATTTACTTTAAATTGACATCTACGGGTTTGCTCGATTGTTGGCCTCTATTCCTATTCAGATTAAGAAAATCCCTTCAAATAATCGTTAGATTATGGGTCAGCGCGACTAGGACATCAAGCTGAATCACCTGTATAATAATCTGACGCGCTCGAGTATTTCAAAATAGCGATTTTTTTGCATTATCAAGAAGCCGCCATGAGCTTGCGTCATGTCCGAATCGTCAGTCTTTGAAATGGGAGCTTCTTTCGGGTTCACTTAACATCCCCTCCGAATATCTGACGCGCTCGAATAAATTTTTTTTTCCCGTTTTTAACCGTTCCGTACAGCCACTCTCACCATGCAAACCGGCAGATTAACATACCTCCAATATCAGAGACACGTGGGGCATATACACTATCAATATCTGACGCGCTCGAGTATTTTCATGTGACTATTTTCTTTTACATTTTTGAAAACCTGTAGACGCTTCCCCCACCGGTGAAAGGGTGTACATTATATAACCTTTTTTTCTTTCTACCATCTAATCTGCAAAATCCAATAGATTCCTACGACGCTCGAGTAAATCGCCATTTAGCCCTCTGGGCTCCCCTACTATACATTGTCCCCGATCATAGCTGATATTGTTATGCAAGATTTAGAGGAAATAATACTCAAATCGATTGATTTGATTTACCGTTATGTCGATGATATAATTATGTCGGTTCCACGTGATAAGGCTGAATACATCTAAGATTTGTTTAATAACAACCACGATAGACTTCAGTTTACGATTAAATATGAAAAGAACTGTTATTTGAGTTTTTTATATTTACAATTACACATCATTAATGACACCATAGATTGGTATCATAAAGATACTTTTTCAGGTAGATATTTATCTTATTATTCAAATCATCTAGATTGCCACAAAATTGGTACGATATTACAGATTGGTTGACAAATCTATATTACTGTCCCATCCTATTCCAATCAAATAATATAAAATTATGCATCGACTTATTAAGAAACAACGGTTATCCTTTAGATTTGATTTTTAAAAGAATCAACTTAAGATTAAACACATTATTCAATGGTAAACTTAAACAGAACAGTACTGTAGATATTGTTCGACAACGATGAGATCGATAAGAATGATTCAGATAACAAAAAAAGAAAGTTGGAGAAGGAAAAGAAAGCAAGAAGAAAAAATATTATAATAAAAGGGCTGAGTGTGGAGAAAAGGGAGGGGAAAGAAGAAGTAGAGAAGGTGTTGAGAAGGATTTAGAATTACAAAGTAAAATAAGAAGAACAAAAAGAATCGGGAAAGGTAAAGAGGAACGGGGGGACATGATTCTGGTGGAGATAGAGAATGAGGAAGAGAAAAGGAAGATTATGAAGAAGAAGAGAAAGTTGAGGGGTAGTAAGATATGTATTAAGAATGATTTATATATGTATATATATAATATGGGAGAAAGGAAGTTGAGGTGGTTTAAGAAGAGTAGCTAGGGAGCTGGAAAATAAGGGTAAATAGGGTATGGATAGCATATGGGAAGTTAAGGATGAATGGATAATGGTATGTAGTAGTGGGATGACAAAGTAGGGATTTTAAGAAATAATAAAGGTGAGAAAGAGAGAGAGAGAGAGAGAGAGAGAGAGAGAGAGAGAGAGAGAGGAGGGTAACGGGAGAAGTTTAGAGAAGGGTGGAAGAGAGGAGCGGGGGACGGAGAATGTGAGGATAAGGAATGGAAGAACTGGAGTGGTCAGGGAATAGGGAGAGGATGATAGGTTAGGTGCGGAAAAGGAGGTTAAAATAACGTTTTGGAATGTAGCAGGGGTAAGAAAAAAAGATAAAAAATTTTGGAAAGGGTTGGAGAAATGGGACGTGATAGTGTTAATGGAGACATGGCTAGAGGAAAAAGGTTGGAACTGGATTAGAGATAAGGTGCCAAAAGATTATAAATGGCGAATGCAGGGAGCGAAAAGAATAAATAAAAGAGAGAAAGCAGGTGGAGGAATGTTGATGGGGATAAGAAAGAGGATGGTAGTAAGAGAGAGAAGAGACGATGGGGGAGAGGAGATAGAGGCAATGACGACTGGAAAGATAGTAATAAGAAAGGAATACTGGAGGATAATTGGGGTGCGTATGTAAACAAGGATTTAGGGAGAAATTTGGAGATAATAAAGAAGTTGATGGACGAAGAAGAAGGTAGAAGGAAATTAGTAATTGGTGGAGATTTTAATGCAAAGACGGGTAGGCAATGGAGTAGAGTTTGGGGAGAGGGATAGGATAAGAAAGGGGAGAGAAAATCCAAGGATATGAAGACAAATAAAAAAGGGATCACGCTAGTAAACTTTATGAGCGAAAGGGGCTGGGTGATTTTGAATGGGGAAATAAAGGGAGATAAGGAAGGAGAGTTGACGTACACAGGAGGGAGGAGAAAATCAGTAATCGATTATGTGTTATTGAATGAAGAGGGGTGGGAGAGGCTAAGGAAGTTAGAGGTAGGAGAAAATGTAGATTTTGACCATTATCCAGTATCAGTATGAATAGAGGGAATGGAGGACAGGGTAGTCAAAAGAGAAGGGGGCGGGGGAGGATAAAGGATGTGGGAGAAAAATGACCGAGAAAAATACAGAGAGAACTTGGGGAAGGTGGGTAGGGGAAAAGGTGAGATGGAAGAGGAAATAGAGAGAGTGAGTAAAAGGCTAAAAGAGACAATCGTAAAAGGAGGAGAATGAAAAGAAAAAGAAAGGTAGGGGATGGTGAGACAAGTGTAAAAAAGTAAAAAGAAAGGTAAGATGAAAATTAAAAGAGTGGAGGAGGAGTAGATGGGACAGAGAAAGGTATAAGTCAAAAAGGTTAGAATATAATAAATTATGCAAAAAAAGAAGGAAAATGAAAGATGGGAAAAGTAGGTTTATGAGGCGAGTAGAGAAGGGAAAGTGTGGGAGGTGGTGAATAGTGAAAAGCGGAAAAAGAAATGGATAGATGGAGGGGTTGAAATAAAGGAATGGGACAAGTATTTTAAAAAGATAATGGGGGAATGGGGAAAAGAGTTGTTAAAGGGATGGAAGAAAAAAAGAAGTTAGATGAAGAGCCGGAAAAAAGTAGGCAGGAAATAAGTAAAATAATAAGTAAATTAAGAAAAAATAAATAGCAATGGAATGGGATAAAATACCGAATGAAGCATGAAAGTATGGAGGTGAAGAATTGGAAGGATGGGTCTGGGAGATATGTAATAGGGTTTGGAAAGAAGAGGGATGGCCGAAGAAATAGAATGAGGGAGTAATTGTGCCGGTGCTGAAGAAAGGAGATGGTGCGCTGGTAGAAAATTATAAGGAGATAACACTAATGCCAACGCTGTATAAAAATGCGCCGGTATTAGCTGAAAGATTAAGAAAGGATGTAGAGAACAAGAAGTTATTGCCACAGAGTCAAGCGGGGTTTAGAAGAGGGATGGGTACAATTGATAACATATATGTATTAAATTATTTGATAAATAGACAATTAAGTAAAAAAAGGAAAACTGGTAGCACTATTTTTACGCAAAACGCAAAGTATTTCTATCTATGGTTCTATCTATGTTTGCGTTAATGTTATTATTTTATTTTGATATCAATAATAACATCAAGTTAAAGTAAACTGCAACTAAAGTTATTATAAAAAAGTATATGTTTTTGTTTCGCCAATAATTGATTAACGAGAAAGATTCTATTTTTATAATTGACAACGTTTGGCTAGTGTCGTGACAATTTAAATTCGACCATTGGTTTTGGTCGGATTACTCGTAAAGCCTTATTCAACCATATTATACACCGTTGACCTAAAAATCGGTGTTTCCATCTTAGTAAGATGTGTTATTGCTTTAAATATTACCACATGCCTCAGTGGTCGAATTGGTACGACGCCCTACACGGGATGAGGGAAGTTCCAGGTTTGAATCCTGGCTAAGGTAATATTTTTCGCAATAAATTTAATAATTTAATTTAATAAAAATAAGATACTTTGTTGTAAATATTATTTTATGTTAAATATTATATAATAATAAAATAAAGTGAAAGTAAGATAAAATACCTGTGTAATTTCTTTTTTTAACCAATATTTTCGTAGTTGTATTAATTAATTTAATTTTTATAAGTTTATATAGTATTTTGTTGAAGACAGTCTCGGCTTTTTCTAAATTTTCTTTTTTTCGAAACAAACTATACGCGATACGATATTTAAGGAAGTTGGTTGACATTCCGCTGCGGAGCAGATAACGCGGCAGGGGAAAAGCATATAGGTTAAATTTTTGTCGCGTGAAATAATAGTATATTGTGCACCAAGGGGCGAAAGTAGCGTTTTTCAAACGAGTGTAAAGTTTACCGCCCGAGCCGAAGGCGAGTTACACGAGTCTGAAAAAGCTTTCAATCCGAGGTACACACGATATTTTTCACAATACTTTTACGAAAAGTTCGACTTTTATGCCTAGAGAGAGGTGAGAATGGCCAATTTCACGCCAGGGCTTACTTTATCAATTTTCTTCCCTAGGGAGAAAAGTAAGCCCTGGCTTGAAATTGGCCATTTTCGCCCCTCTCTACAGGCATGAAAAGTCGAACTTTCCGTGGAGATGTAAAAACAAATTTTGGTAATTGTATAGATGGGAGGGATCACCTTAGATGATCTTGATATTTTAGTATGTTGTCAAGGTCACCCTCCTGAGTGATCTTCAGAAGGTTTCAACCCGCGCTCGTTATTCGTTAAAAAGTTATTAATAAAAAAAGTTTGGAAAATATAACAGCTATTTTGAGTATTGGAAGGCATAAAAGTTAAAAAAAAACTTAACATTGAGACTCAAGAACTTGGCGTGCCTAAATAAATAAATAAAGTTTTCTCTATAAATGTTAAGAATGCTATTAGTTTTTAAAAACTAAACATTATTGAATATATATTATATATTTTTTATTATAAATTTGAATGTATTTCAATATGCCCAGGGCACTCCAAGTTTTTGAGTTAAGTTTTTCCTTAACTTCTCACCTGGATATTTCAGCGTTTATTATTAATATACATGCAGAGAACCAACGTATTAATATAACAAAGTGTAAATAAGAGTTAAGTACTTCTTACTTAATATATAGATAGCAGTACTAAAAATTGTAATTCAGATTATAAAATTGATACTATATATTATGTACTTGGTTAATTGCATTGATCTCACGTCTATTTTTGATGAACGAAGTTAATTTTAGACATTTATTTTTTCCAAAATGTACATATATACGTTGATTTGTTATGTACTTGGCGTATTTTTTTTTGTAAAGACTTTGTTAGGATTTTATTACCTTTTTGTAGAAATTAATAATAGACAAATTTGTATTATTTTATATACTTGGCATATGTTTTTTTTTACATTAGTAATGTCCTTTTATTTAATATTGGAATTTTATTGTTTTTTATGGAAATTATTTATGTTTTGTAATGTTATAGAAATTAATAATAAATCTTATTACACTTTTTCAGAAATGTATGCGTTTTTGATAGTTTGCTTCAATACTATCATGTAAGAAACAGCTGTATTGTTATATGTGTAACAATAAACAAGGTAGTTTATTTTAATTAATTCGTTTAAATTTTAAAAATTGTAAGTTTAAGAAGGAAAGTTTTCAGACAAAAGTTGTTCAATTTTGAGAGAGTAATTTGAGGACCTTTTGTTTGACCTTGTCAAGGTTAAAGCACTATTTCAAGGTTGACTTTATTTTTCCATATATATATATATATATATATATATATATATATATATATATATAACCCCCTATTCTTTATCACATATTCTCGTACCTTACCATAGTTAGTTGATGTCGAAACGTGTTCAAAACGCTATAATAAAGCTCTCTTTTGTTAAGAATTTTCTGAGATATTTTAAATTGTCATATTTTTTATTATAAAATATAAAATATATCTCATAAAAGATTCACTTTTCGATGACTTTAACTTGATACTTTTAAGGGCTGCACACAGTGAAAGGAATAGGGAACAGAGAACGGGAAATAGGGAAACAGCTTAATATTAATATATGCATTGTGTACATGGCATACAAAATATAGAATAAAGTTTCATTACTGTTTCTTAGCACTATTCTTCTGTTCGACTATTATGTGTTAATAAATTACATATTTTAATGAATTTCATATATTAATAATGAACTGTTCCCTATTCCCCGTTTTCTGTTCCTTATTCCTTTTATTATACGCAGTCCCTTACACGTAAAATAATAAGAATCAATTATTGTAAATTCAAATTATTATTAGTAATAATTAATAAGAAATTAGATAGTACAGATACGCGAATCAGGATGCGTCCGTGCGATTTGACAAAGAGGAGCAGCCCAACGTTCACGTTGTTACTCGTGTGAAGAAATATTAAGAGGAGCGCTTTATAAATAACAATGGCTACGCACGAATGTCGTTCATGATGTGTTTCGTATTCCACATCCTTTACATCGACGTCGAGGCATATTATTTCGTATCTCATATTATTTGTATTTATTTCGTGTCAACCGTTATACCTTAGGATTGTGTCGAGTCATAACATCGCGTCAACGATCATTTTGAAGGGAATTCCCGGAACCTTCCGATAATCTTGGCTACATATACCTCCCCGAACGGGAGGATCGGACACTCTCAATTCTGTCATCGCCTCTAAATATTGGTCTCCAGCACAATACGAAGCACCGTTTTCCCGAATCAGTAACGAGATCAATATACGCAATTAAACGAGAGTCGAGAAGTAAGAGAAGTCGCAATCATTTAAAAACCAATCCAAGCTGCCTGCTTTCCACGCGAGCGTGACCGCATCATTAATAATTAGAGGCACGTGCCTCGCCTCGCGTCGACCGAGGAGCTGCCCGGGACTATACGCGAGGAACTCAACATGATGTATAGCCATTGTTATGCATTCCTTCCAATGCCTCGCCACGCACCTAACAAAACGTGAACGTTAGGCTGTTCCATCTCGTCGCACAGACGCATCCTGATTCACGTATCTATGTTAAGTAAAATTTCTTATTAATTATTAAGAAACTTACAAAATGATAAAAGACTTTTTGATTCAGTTTTGCCCACTCTGCCCACGAACAGTGCATATTACACACATGCTAATAAAATTAATAAAAAATATATTAAAATATTTTTAAAATATATGTAGATGTATCTTTCTTTCTTTGTTCCTTCTCTCTCTTTCTATCTCTTTTTCCTTTTTTTCTCTTATTTGTCTTTTATAATGTTAAGGAAAAAGTATCTAATCTGTAATCAAAACCAAATATATACATACATACATGCATACTTAAAATACATTTACATATATTTTATAAATGTTTTAATATATTTTAGTATCATGTAATATGCACTGTTCGTAGGCAAAGCGGGCAAAACTGGATCGAAAAGTCCTTTAAATATATACATGCATACATGCATACTTACATAATGCATACCTACATGTATACATAAATATAATATATGTTAGAATATTTTTGGAACATATACCTCTTTTTGTATCCCCTTTCGTTCTTTCTTTCTCTCTCTCTCTCTCTCTCTCTCTCTCTCTTGAAAAAATCTTTCTTGGAACTCTTTCTGTAAATTCGCACTGTCAAACACGAAACAAATTTAACCTTTTTTGACGTCGCATTGACAAGCCGTTGAGATAACTAAAACCAACATCATTTATGAAGGTTCGATGGCTACAACAAAATGCAGAGTTTCATGAAATTTTAATATGTTGTTCTGGAATGCAAAATAGAATTATGTGAATTTTTTGGAAATTTTTTACCGTCTCGTTTTGAAAAAAATCTACTCCAAAAATTTAAAAAATACAATTTTTGGATTAGATTTTTTTTAAAACGGGACGGTGAAAAATTCCCCAAAAATTCACATAATTCTATTTTGCATTCCAGAACAACATATTAAAATGTCATGAAACTAACTGCATTTTTAAATAGGTTTTTATGGGAAATGTTACATTGCATATACCTTCAGAATGAAATAAGTGCAAAAAAATGCAAATGATAAGGAAAGAAAAATATGCACATGTAACTTAATAATTTACAAATAAATGAGCGAAAGAAAGGGGAAGGTTACCGCACATTTCGTAAGAAAATTAATTATTAAACATAAATTGCTTGATTTTTCGTCTGCTAGACTGCCACGGTCGTGAACGACGTGAACAGCAGCACGCATTATACGCACGCGGCGACCAATCAGAGCAATCCCCTTCATTCCCACTACTTCAAACGCTAATGCGCTGTTTCCAGAACCCTCGCGTCCCACTACTCCCTCCGATGAAGCCATCGAACCTCCTTAATATCAATTTCACTCTTATGATAATTTCGAGATTCGATCTGCATATAAGCAAGATAACCAATCAGCGTCAAGGAATGTGAGCGTGTGAATGCAGTTGCATTGACCAGAGCGGTATGAACGCATTTTGAGAAACAAACTGGCTTTGCGTGTGTGTGTTCGTGTGACTGAAATCTGAACTTTTTCCTGAGATGTCGCCGAAAAAATTCACTTTTTGACATGTGAGATTTCGAGATCTCTGCAGTATTAACTGCACCAATCTTAATCAAACTGGTCGCAATCAAAAGCTCGTATCAACGTTATATTAAAAGAAATTAATTAATTTTCGTCTAAATACTAATTTTCACGTAACTAGAAATTTTTCTCTGACAAATTACCAATTTTTTTAGTAATGCGTAATTTACTTCAACCGAAATATTATTAATTTTTATGTAATTAGTAATTTTTTGTAACTAATTACTAATTTGCTAATTCAATAAAACTTTAGGTAAATATGTAGAATAACGTCCTTCTCTCTGATTTCTTTGAAATTTTCAAATTTTGTGTATTTTGGGTAGTAAAAATATTCACAGAAGGAAAATTGTCGCTCATGTGTTCCGTTTGTTTATAATTAATACTTAAAATATCACGATGTCGGTAAGTAAAGAAATAATAATTTATGAATATATATTTTGCTTCTTACTATTATTATCTTGCTTCTTACTATCATATGTTATTTACAACTTTTTTCAATTATATATTTTAAAATTATAATTTTTGTTAAAGCAGGGAATAGTAGAAAACGTAAAAATACAGAATATTCTCTGTTTTAACCAAAAGCACAAACTATTGTCTGATTTAATTGTGATCCTTTAAATTTTCGTCCCCAAACATTTTTCGAATAAATTTGAGCCATGTATTTGCATTACCAATTACATCTTGAACTGCAAGCAAGGACTGTTATTAATTTATTCTACTGAATATAATAAATCAATCAAAGGCTGTTCTTCCGAAAACGTTCATGCTCCGATTTAGATGAAACTTTGTGAATAGGTTCCGTTTAGATAAAAAAAACATATACCAAAAAGATTTTTTGCGACTCCAAAGTTTAGCAATTTTTTTAACATTTTTAACTTGCTGCCTCCGCGCATACACTTTCTACGCGAAACGAGGTGCCACATGGGTTTACAACTTTCCACGCGTGGAAAGCCCACGCATATACTTTGAAGGCATACTATGTGTCTAGTTTAACAATAGTGGAGCCTCCCGCAAGGGGGCGGAACCTAATACTTTCTTCCTTAGAGAGAAAAATTGGTACTTTCTGCCCCGTATAGCAGGCTGAAAGTAAAGTAACGGGCAATACAAAATCGAGGAAATAATCCGATCTTCCAATTTGAAAATTGTAATGTAAATATTAAATTCACTAACTAATAAAATAAGACCTTTTCTTTGTAAAAATTATATTAATTTTAATAAATAAAAAAATTATTATTATTTAAAAAATTACTTGTCTTAAAACTACTGATTTGAAATTGTTTTTTCTTAATAATATCACTAAATAATGAAATAACTAATTATACCTATTTACATAATATCCCTAAATAAAATCTCAAGTCAATCATATTTAGTGCAATAATTAAAATTATTTATATCCGACTGTAATCGGCGCGCAGTAATAAATTAGAATATATATGTGTATGTATTATAATAATACATATACACGGAAATTAATATTGAGCTGCCTAAAATATTAGACCAAAAATGGCTTGTATCTTATTCAAAAATTATTTATATTTCTTTTCAAAATTTTATTATCATTTTAATTTTGTGTTATGTGGGGGGTTTCGCTCCCTACACCCCCCACCAGAGGCTTCGCCCCCCTGGACCCCACATCACTTTATTTTTCTCTTTCTATTTAACGATACGCGCGTTAAACTGTATAATACAAATGGAACACCAAACGCACTCACTCTATAGACATTTAAAAGTTGAACATTTCCATAAAGGTGTTGTAAAAAATATCGTATGCACCTCGGGTCAAAAGCTTTTTCGGCTCGGGCGGCAAACTTCACACTCGTCTGAAAAACGCTGCTTTTTCCCCTTGGTGCACAATATACTATTAAAAAATTGCTAAACTTTGGAGTCGCAAAAAATCTTGTTGGTATATGTCTTTTTTATCTATTTACAAAGTTTGACCTAAATCTGAACATGGACGTTTTTGGAACTTTTGCCGATTGCCGAAATTTCAGCCTATTTTCAGCAGCAAAGTTTCAGACAAATTTTTAGACAAATTTGCGAAAAAATTTTAGTTTAATTTGTAACGATGCACCTCTTAAAACAAGGCATCGTCCCCGGCTACCACCCGCCGGGAGCCGCCCGACCGATCCTCCGTCGGGCGACCACAGGGCGCGGTGCGCCCACATTTTTTAAAGACTTGAAACGCGCCGTGTGCGCGGAAAATCCGTCGCACCGGTGCCTTCCCGCACGACGCCGACGAGCGCCGAAGCGAGCCGATCCCCGCCGAAGCGAGCCCGCGGGATCGCACCGCTTCCACCACCGCACCGTCGCCTGACGATCGGCCTCCCTCCTGCCAAAGCCCACCGCGCCGAGCGGTATAAAAAGCCGGCGCGCTCGACGAAAAGACACTTCGTCTTTACCACGGCTTTCCGCTATCCCTGACGAAGCTACCTTCCGAATCCTAGGGCAACACGCACAACGAGGTCCAGAGTTCTGGTTCTCGACTGAGGGTTCTCAGAGTGTTCCCGAGCTCCCTGAACACTACCCCGACGGCCACGGCACCGTGGGGTCGAGCGTGCTCGGCCTCGCCGCGAGGGTTCTCGCGACCGTGATCCCGGGATTCCGCCACCCTTCCGTATGGAATATACCGCGTTCCGTATGTAATGTACCGCGTTCCGCTGTTGTCACCGGTATTAATTCGGTTCATATAGCCTAGCGCTTGCGTCCGGATACCTGTAGCCGCGTTCCGCATGTACTATACCGCGTCCCGTATGTAATATACCGCGTTCCGTTATTATCACATGTATTACTTCGGTTCACATAGCCGAGCGCCTGCGTCCTGATACCTGTAGCCGCGTTCCGTATGTAATATACCGCGTCCCGTATCAAGAGACACGGTAGTGTCTCGCGCCAAGTACACGCGGAGCGAGACCGACCGTGACTCATTTACGCGACGCGACGGGTTGCGAGTACCCGAGATGTTGAGATCTCGATAACGAGTGAACGGATCAAGTTCTAAGTAGGCTTGATCGATAGCTTGGGGTCCAATTAGGGGGGGGTTTCTCTCATAATATTCCGCTACGTGCCCTACGAGCGGAGATATTGCGACGCAAAGTCCAAATGCGAAAATTTATTTTTAAGATACGTCGTCTCCGTCAACCGCTTTTCTTTATAACATACATGTAACAAACAGAGAACGTCACTTTCACTTTTTCGACACTGGCGGCTAGCGGCGTTAGTGTCGCAGTGCAGTGCAGTGCAGACAGTGCGTTCGTTTAGAGCGCTATCCTGTCAGTCAGTTCATCATCTGATCAGTTAACCTATCTCGATCGATCGAGAGACACGGTAGTACGCGCGGAGCGAGACCGATCGTGTGACTCTTTATTACGCGTCGCGAGGTAAGGTGCGACAACGCGCGCATACGCGCGTACGCGAAACGGCAGTAACACCGTAATCGTGCCGGCGATATACTGAATTGAATTGCTTCGTGCTTATCTAAAGATTTCGTATCCCTACATTGGGTGCGTTCAGCCGATACTTCGCTAGCCTAGCAATCGTGAGTAGTCGCTCGTTTTCGCTCGTTTCCTCTCCTTTGACCCAATGGATTAAAAGGAGAGGAAACGAGCGACTGCTCACGATTGCTAGGCTAGCGGAGTATCGGCTGAACGCACCCATCTACTATCGCTGCCGGAAAAGAAGGTTCTCTACGCTTGGCAGAAAGTGACGACTGACACGTTCGATCCCGACTTCGTTGATCGCAGAAGAGCTCAACTCGAGGTACGTTTCCGATTTGCAATTAAAAAATTTTGTGCGATGAATGATATATAGGCTACGGTCAACGTGATACAAATGCTTTGGAGCGTTCTTCTTCTCCTTCTTTCTTCATTGAAAGAAAAGAGAAGAGGAATGCTTCAAAGCATTTGTAGTGTCACGTTGACCGTAGCCATAATATCATATTAACACATTATTTTATTTTTTAGGTCAAGGATTGCCATCTAAAGCTGGTACGTTTGATGGGGCTGTCAGTATTTCTGCGCTTGTGGTTGTGCTATGCAAGCAAAACTTTGCACAATCCTACAAGACGTTTATATCGTTTCTTATCAACGTTGTATGCATGTCTGTCAAGAAGCGCAAGAGCAGTGTTACAATTCTATCCAGAGAACGGTGAACAGGTTGTTGATATTATATATATCTTGATATATAGGCTACGGTCAACGTGATACAAATGCTCTGGAGCGTTCTTCTTCTCCTTCTTTCTTCATTGAAAGAAAAGAGAAGAGGAATGCTTCGAAGCATTTGTAGTGTCACGTTGACCGTAGCCATAATATCATATTAATACATTATTTTATTTTTTAGGTCAAGGATTGCCATTTAAAGCTGGTAAGTTTGATGGGGCTGTCAGTATTTCTGCGCTTGTGGTTGTGCTATGCAAGCAAAACTTTGCACAATCCTACAAGACGTTTATATCGTTTCTTATCAACGTTGTATGCATGTCTGTCAAGAAGCGCAAGAGCAGTGTTACAATTCTATCCAGAGAACGGTGAGAACAGGTTGTTGATATTATATATATCTTGATATATAGGCTACGGTCAACGTGATACAAATGCTCTGGAGCGTTCTTCTTCTCCTTCTTTCTTCATTGAAAGAAAAGAGAAGAGGAATGCTTCGAAACATTTGTAGTGTCACGTTGACCGTAGCCATAATATCATATTAATACATTATTTTATTTTTTAGGTCAAGGATTGCCATTTAAAGCTGGTACGTTTGATGGGGCTGTCAGTATTTCTGCGCTTGTGGTTGTGCTATGCAAGCAA
Source organism: Temnothorax americanus (assembly GCF_048541705.1). Lineage (NCBI taxonomy): Eukaryota > Metazoa > Arthropoda > Insecta > Hymenoptera > Formicidae > Temnothorax > Temnothorax americanus. Next base: position 1,227,114 of record NW_027509496.1, on the reverse strand, counting down.
AACTTTGCACAATCCTACAAGACGTTTATATCGTTTCTTATCAACGTTGTATGCATGTCTGTCAAGAAGCGCAAGAGCAGTGTTACAAATCTATCCAGAGAACGGTGAGAACAGGTTGTTGATATTATATATATCTTGATATATAGGCTACGGTCAACGTGATACAAATGCTCTGGAGCGTTCTTCTTCTCCTTCTTTCTTCATTGAAAGAAAAGAGAAGAGGAATGCTTCGAAGCATTTGTAGTGTCACGTTGACCATATAGCCATAATATTATATTAATACATTATTTTATTTTTTAGGTCAAGGATTGCCATTTAAAGCTGGTACGTTTGATGGGGCTGTCAGTATTTCTGCGCTTGTGGTTGTGCTATGCAAGCAAAACTTTGCACAATCCTACAAGACATTTATATCGTTTCTTATCAACGTTGTATGCATGTCTGTCAAGAAGCGCAAGAGCAGTGTTACAAATCTATCCAGAGAACGGTGAGAACAGGTTGTTGATATTATATATATCTTGATATATAGGCTACGGTCAACGTGATACAAATGCTCTGGAGCGTTCTTCTTCTCCTTCTTTCTTCATTGAAAGAAAAGAGAAGAGGAATGCTTCGAAACATTTGTAGTGTCACGTTGACCGTAGCCATAATATCATATTAATACATTATTTTATTTTTTAGGTCAAGGATTGCCATTTAAAGCTGGTACGTTTGATGGGGCTGTCAGTATTTCTGCGCTTGTGGTTGTGCTATGCAAGCAAAACTTTGCACAATCCTACAAGACGTTTATATCGTTTCTTATCAACGTTGTATGCATGTCTGTCAAGAAGCGCAAGAGCAGTGTTACAAATCTATCCAGAGAACGGTGAGAACAGGTTGTTGATCTATATCTATAAAGGAAAATGTCCTGACTGACTGACTGACTGACTGACTGACTGACTGACTGATTGACTGACTGACTGACTGACTCATCAACGCCCAGGCCAAACCCCTGAACCTAGAGACTTGAAATTTGGAGGGTGTATTCCTCTCATGACGTAAGCATCCACTAAGAAAGGATTTTTAGAAATTCCACTCCTAAGGGGGTGAAAAGAGGTAAAATGTGTTTTTTTCACGATTGTTTTGACTGACTGACTGACTCATCAACGCCCAGCCCAAACCCCTGAACCGAATTTTTACCAAAAGTATATGAAATAGGGGTAGAATTTTCCGGGGAGTGCCACTATGTGTATAGTTTTTTGTTATCGATTTTCTGGAAACCGATTTTTTTAATTTTTCCTATTTTTCGAAAAATAATTGATCAAATCTCAACAAATTATAGATCAAACAGGGATAGAATTTTCCGGGGAGTGCTATAAAATGTATAATTTTTTGTTACCGATCTTTTTGGAAGCCGGTACGGAAATTTTTTCAATTTTTTGGGAAATAATTGACTGAATCTGAAAGAATTGTATATGAAGTAGGGGGTAGAAATTTACGGCGAGCGCCATAATGTGTACAGTTTTTGTTACCGATTTTCTGGAAACCGGTTTTTTTAATTTCTTTAATTTTCGAAAAATAATTGACCGAATCTCAAAGAATTGTATATGAAACGGGGGTAGAATTTTCCGGAAAATGTTAAAAAGTGTATAATTTTTTGTTACCGATTTTTTTGGAAGCCGGTATCAGAAATTTTTCAAATTTTTCGGGAATTAATTGACCGAATCGCAAAAAATTATATATGAAGTAGGGCTAAAATTTCCCCGGGAGTGCTATAAACTGTATAATTTTTCGTTACCGATCTTTTTGGAAATCGGTATCCGAAAGTAGTATTGACTGTAAAATTTAATAACGTCAAAGGTGGCACTAAATAAGTTTTCACTAAATAATTAATTGCTCGCGACAGTCACGAATTGAAGTGACTGATTTATCAGTTTTGACATATAATATGTGAAAGCAGCAACTTCATACCATAACACAGACAAATGACATAGACACTACGCGGCGCATCGTCGTATATTTTCGCGTTATTAAGATTCGACATCGACCTCTATATCTAGGGCAGCGACATTATCCTTTGGTTTACCCTTACTAACAACTGACATATACTGAGTGAAATTATTAACTTATCTATACAGAATGTGAGAAGCCGATTAACTTGAAACTTGGTGACATTTATGAGTATATGTTTGGCTCGAACTTCTGAACTCGAATTTCTGAGCCGAACATATACTCATAAATGTCACCAAGTTTCAAGTTAATCGGCTTCTCACATTCTGTATAGATAAGTTAATAATTTCACTCAGTATATGTCAGTTGTTAGTAAATGTAAAAAGAAATATATGGAAAAAGAAATACATGGAAATGGAAAGTAATCTAAAGAAAATGGATATTGAGGAAGAAAAATAAGGGTAAAAAAATTAAAAAAATCTATATATATATAAATATATATATAAATTTCCCGGGAAGTGCTATAAAGTGTACTATTTTTTGTTACCAATCATTTTGGAAACTGGTTTCAAATGACCAAATCTCAAAAAATTGTATATAAAAACAGGGAGAGAAAGAAAAAGGGGAGAGGGAGAGAGAAAGGGAGGGAGAGGGAGAGAGGAGTAAAGGAATAGAGGGAGAGAGGAAGAGAGGGAAAAAGAGAGAGAAAGAGAGAGAGAGAAAAAGAGAGAAGGGGAGAGAGAAAGAGAGAGAGAGAGAGAGAGAGAGAGAGAGAGAGAGAGAGAGAGATTATTTGCGTGTTTTACTACATATGTCCTCCGGGGCGAAGCCCGGGTAACCAGCTAGTATTATATATATCTTGATATATAGGCTACGGTCAACGTGATACAAATGCTCTGGAGCGTTCTTCTTCTCCTTCTTTCTTCATTGAAAGAAAAGAGAAGAGGAATGCTTCGAAGCATTTGTAGTGTCACGTTGACCATATAGCCATAATATTATATTAATACATTATTTTATTTTTTAGGTCAAGGATTGCCATTTAAAGCTGGTACGTTTGATGGGGCTGTCAGTATTTCTGCGCTTGTGGTTGTGCTATGCAAGCAAAACTTTGCACAATCCTACAAGACGTTTATATCGTTTCTTATCAACGTTGTATGCATGTCTGTCAAGAAGCGCAAGAGCAGTGTTACAAATCTATCCAGAGAACGGTGAGAACAGGTTGTTGATATTATATATATCTTGATATATAGGCTACGGTCAACGTGATACAAATGCTCTGGAGCGTTCTTCTTCTCCTTCTTTCTTCATTGAAAGAAAAGAGAAGAGGAATGCTTCGAAACATTTGTAGTGTCACGTTGACCGTAGCCATAATATCATATTAATACATTATTTTATTTTTTAGGTCAAGGATTGCCATTTAAAGCTGGTACGTTTGATGGGGCTGTCAGTATTTCTGCGCTTGTGGTTGTGCTATGCAAGCAAAACTTTGCACAATCCTACAAGACGTTTATATCGTTTCTTATCAACGTTGTATGCATGTCTGTCAAGAAGCGCAAGAGCAGTGTTACAAATCTATCCAGAGAACGGTGAGAACAGGTTGTTGATATTATATATATCTTGATATATAGGCTACGGTCAACGTGATACAAATGCTCTGGAGCGTTCTTCTTCTCCTTCTTTCTTCATTGAAAGAAAAGAGAAGAGGAATGCTTCGAAGCATTTGTAGTGTCACGTTGACCATATAGCCATAATATTATATTAATACATTATTTTATTTTTTAGGTCAAGGATTGCCATTTAAAGCTGGTACGTTTGATGGGGCTGTCAGTATTTCTGCGCTTGTGGTTGTGCTATGCAAGCAAAACTTTGCACAATCCTACAAGACATTTATATCGTTTCTTATCAACGTTGTATGCATGTCTGTCAAGAAGCGCAAGAGCAGTGTTACAAATCTATCCAGAGAACGGTGAGAACAGGTTGTTGATATTATATATATCTTGATATATAGGCTACGGTCAACGTGATACAAATGCTCTGGAGCGTTCTTCTTCTCCTTCTTTCTTCATTGAAAGAAAAGAGAAGAGGAATGCTTCGAAGCATTTGTAGTGTCACGTTGACCATATAGCCATAATATCATATTAATACATTATTTTAATTTTTAGGTCAAGGAATGCCATTTAAAGCTGGTACGTTTGATGGGGCTGTCAGTATTTCTGCGCTTGTGGTTGTGCTATGCAAGCAAAACTTTGCACAATCCTACAAGACGTTTTATCGTTTCTTATCAACGTTGTATGCATGTCTGTCAAGAAGCGCAAGAGCAGTGTTACAATTCTATCCAGAGAAAGGTGAACAGGTTGTTGATATTATATATATCTTGATATATAGGCTACGGTCAACGTGATACAAATGCTCTGGAGCGTTCTTCTTCTCCTTCTTTTTTCATTGAAAGAAAAGAGAAGAGGAATGCTTCGAAGCATTTGTAGTGTCACGTTGACCGTAGCCATAATATCATATTAATACATTATTTTATTTTTTAGGTCAATATGTATAACCGTATCGTATATAATTATATTGTATAATTAGAACCGCTTGCCACCAGTGTCAAAAAAGTGAAAGTGACGTTTCTGATTATGACGTCATCATATAAGACGTCGGCGTTAGAAGTATATACGTATTCGTATCTTAAAAATAAATTTTCACATTTGGACTTTGCGTCGCAATATCTCCGCTCGTAGGGCACGCAGCGGAATATTATGAGAGAAACCCCCCCCCCCCTAATTGGACCTCAAGCTATCGATCAAGCCTACTTAGAACTTGATCCGTTCACTCATCGTTATCGAGATCTCAACATCTCGGGTACTCGCAACCCGTCGCGTCGCGTAAAAGAGTCACGGTCTTAATAATTTATTAAAGGATACATTTTTAAATTGGGGTCCGTTATATGGAAAAACATGCCAATTTTGTGCAGGAAATCTAGTATTTAGAAATGAATTAACGTTGACGAAAGAAATAGTTATCATTCATTTAATTTTGTTCTCGTCACAGGATAATAAATTAGTGAAAATACCACAGACATTTAATTTAACTGGCATATCAACAACTAAGATATCGATAGCGAAACAGCAGTATAAAGTAATGAATACTATATTTCATCAGGGTACATCTATTGAAGATGGTCATTATACAAGTATGTGTAGAGAAAAGACGTTTTGGATTGAATTTGATGATGGAAAAATTATAGAAAATAAACGATGGCCTACAGGTGCTAAAGGTCTTTATATATTATTTTTGGAAAAAGTTGGTAAGAAATAATTTATACAAGCAACATAATATACATGCATATTTTACATAAAAACAATGTCCGGCAATATGTATATATATATATTTACAACTTCAGACACATTTCTTTATAAGATGTAATTTTTTTCTGTTAAGATTAAGATGCGTAACACTACAAAAAGGCGTGATATCCGTACAAAATTACTTTTTTTCAAAAAAAAAGGTAAAAAAAGGCGCCAAGTACACGCATAGTAGTACATATGTATTATGTTGTTACCTCGAAAAAAACAAAGTGGTAGTATTATACCTCGAATAAACACCCTGTACATACTGTTTATACAATGCGTAATACTACAAAAAGGCGTGATATCCGTACAAAATTACCTTTTTTAAAAAAAGGTAAAAAAATGCGCCAAGTACACGCATAGTAGTATATATGTATTATGTTGTTACCTCGAAAAAAACAAAGTGGTAGTATTATACCTCGAAATAACACCCTGTACATACTGTTTATACAATGCGTAATATTACAAAAAGGCGTGATATCTGTACAAAATTACCTTTTTTAAAAAAAAAGGTAAAGAAAGGCGCCAAGTACACGCATAGTAGTGTATATGTTGTTACCTTGAAAAAAAAAACAGTGGTACTATTATACCTCAAAAAAATCTAAGTAACAAGTGGTAGACGTAATCTTTGTATTTCGAAAAATCTTGAAAAAACCTAAGCAGTAGTATCTTTACCTCGAAAAAACCGAAGTAACTAGTGGTAGACGTAATCTTTGTATGTATTTCGAAAAATCTCGAAAAAACCTAAGCAGTAGTATCTTTACCTCGAAAAAACCGAAGTAACAAGTGGTAGACGTAATCTTTGTATCTCGAAAAATCTCGAAAAAACTAAACAGTAGTATTTTTATTTCCAAATATGTTGTTACCTTGAAAAAAAAACAGTGGTAGACGTGGTAGTATTATACCTCAAAAAAATCTAAGTAACAAGTGGTAGACGTAATCTTTGTATCTTGAAAAATCTCGAAAAAACCTAAACAGTAGTATTTTTATTTCCAAAAAATTATTACTCAAGTGATACACATCACAAAATTACGTTACCTTATGAAAAATGAGTCGCGCTTCAAGTGATCTATTATTTTATTACAATTACAAAAAAGAAATGATATCTCTTTTTAAATTACAGCGCCAATTACAGAGAACATACACTGAGAAAAAAAATGTGTCAATCCCAAGAAATATTTAGTCCAATACGTTTAGCTAAACATTTTAGTTAGTTAACTAAACATTAGTTGAATTAATTAATTTTTGATTAAAAAAACGAAATATATTGTTGAAACAATTAATATTTATATAACTAACTAAAATGTTTAGTTGAACGTATCGAACTAAATATTTCTTGGAATTAACAATTTTTTTTCTCAGTGTATTTTTCGAGATACAAAGATTACCTCTACCACTTGTTACTTAGGTTTTTTTGAGGTACAATATTACCACTGCTTTTCTTCGATTAGAATAAAAGATTGAATCATGAAGAATTACACAGAGGTAACAGTACAAAATACAAATATTTTATTAAAATATTTAAATCCAACAAGGAAATACAAGGTATTTAAATACAAAGTTTATATATGTATTTTAAAAGATTTAATCGCATCGCAAAGAATTACAGAGGTAACAGTACAAAAAATAAAAATATTTTATTAAATAACATAAATTTTTCTTGTCAAAAAACTTGGCGCTGCTAGAGAGAGAAAGAGAGAGAGACCTTTTATCCTATACTTAATCATAAGCCGCATTATTCGAAAGAGAAAGAGACCTTTTACAAATGTAAATATTACTCATTCTATACTTATTCTATACTTTTATTCTATACACTTAATTCTAAAAAATCGCTTTAAAAATATAAAAAATTTAAAATATATAAAATTAAAAAATATAAAATATATAAAATTTATGTTATTTAATAAAATATTTTTATTTTTTGTACTGTTACCTCTGTAATTCTTTGCGATGCGATTAAATCTTTTAAAATACATATATAAACTTTGTATTTAAATACCTTGTATTTCCTTGTTGGATTTAAATATTTTAATAAAATATTTGTATTTTGTACTGTTACCTCTGTGTAATTCTTCATGATTCAATCTTTTATTCTAATCGAAGAAAAGCAGTGGTAATATTGTACCTCAAAAAAACCTAAGTAACAAGTGGTAGAGGTAATCTTTGTATCTCGAAAAATACACTGAGAAAAAAAATTGTTAATTCCAAGAAATATTTAGTTCGATACGTTCAACTAAACATTTTAGTTAGTTAAGTAAATATTAATTGTTTCAACAATATATTTCGTTTTTTTAATCAAGAATTAATTAATTCAACTAATGTTTAGTTAACTAACTAAAATGTTTAGCTAAACGTATCGGACTAAATATTTCTTGGGATTGACACATTTTTTTTCTCAGTGTATGTTCTCTGTAATTGGCGCTGTAATTTAAAAAGAGATATCATTTCTTTTTTGTAATTGTAATAAAATAATAGATCACTTGAAGCGCGACTCATTTTTCATAAGGTAACGTAATTTTGTGATGTGTATCACTTGAGTAATAATTTTTTGGAAATAAAAATACTACTGTTTAGGTTTTTTCGAGATTTTTCAAGATACAAAGATTACGTCTACCACTTGTTACTTAGATTTTTTTGAGGTATAATACTACCACGTCTACCACTGTTTTTTTTTCAAGGTAACAACATATTTGGAAATAAAAATACTACTGTTTAGTTTTTTCGAGATTTTTCGAGATACAAAGATTACGTCTACCACTTGTTACTTCGGTTTTTTCGAGGTAAAGATACTACTGCTTAGGTTTTTTCGAGATTTTTCGAAATACATACAAAGATTACGTCTACCACTAGTTACTTCGGTTTTTTCGAGGTAAAGATATTACTGCTTAGGTTTTTTCAAGATTTTTCGAAATACAAAGATTACGTCTACCACTTGTTACTTAGATTTTTTTGAGGTATAATAGTACCACTGTTTTTTTTTTTCGATGTAATATACCGCGTTCCGTCATTATCACCTGTGTTGATTCGGTTCATATAGCCTAGCCCCGCGTTCTGATACCTGTAGCCGCGTTCCGCATGTAATATACCGCGTCCAGCTTATGTGTAATATCGAATCTTGAATAAAGTGCATGTTACTATCCCATGGCAAATTGATTACTGTCTCTGGGCCTCTCATCGAACTCCCGATCCCGTAAATCAGTCCGCGTTTGATAAAGACAGGCCGTTACAAATTTCAGCGACTTTTTAGTACTTTTGCTGAAAAAATTACTTTCAGAGAAATTGCAGCAAAATTTCAGCAATTTTACTGAAATACCACTTTTTTCAGCAAAATTTCCGCGAAATTTTAGTAAAATTTTTCCACCAGGGAAAATATAGAAAAATCTTAGATTTTCAGTACTGACAATAAATATCGGAATGCAGCCTGTATAAAATTAAAAGTTGTACAAGTAGTATACATACATCCTGTTACATTGGCAACAGAACAATTTAATGTCTGGGAAAAAAGAATTAGATCTGCCGAGATATGACCAAATCTGATAAACCACATCTGGTCAGATCTGCAAATTGTCTTTATCTGGTCAGATCTGAACAGATATAACTAGATCTGATTAGATATAATTTGATCTGCCAAGATATAATTATTTACCAAATGTATCTAAATCTGCTTAGATATAATTAAAAAGCATGAAGGAATATATAAAACGCTATAAAATCATAAATATATCGATTCAATTCAAAAGTGTGCCACTTTATTATAAACTTGGACTCCGATACAACTGATATAAATTGTGCACAAATTGTTGACAAAACATAAGTGCTGCAATACATGTTTACATCATCCGCTGTTTCCTGCTTTGCAGGAGCAGCACATTTTAACAATTTCTCCATTAGTTGAGATGCTTCCTTCAATTTTTGTGAGAAATTCCGCTTTTCAAGCTAGATGTTTGCAAACATCTTGCAATTAAGTGTATCATTCAACAAGATACGATATGTCCAGCTTGTAATAATTTCTCTCCTTCCACGATATTTCGAGACGACAGAGTTGAGTCTGCATATCTGCAGATTTCTAACAATGTTAGAAACATGATTCATTTTCACTTTACACTGATTTATGCTTTCTTTATCTTTATATCGACAAAAATGCGTGAGCACACATATGTCTCACGTATAACGTGGTGGATTATGGCTGCCATATTGGCCAGCTGACGTCATCATGCCCGTTCCCAATACGATCCGCTGTCTAATAACTCTGTATTATTGTTTGCATTAATACCGTTCTTTTGTTTTTTAATATGTCATGATTATCATTTCTGAGATAATCCTTTTGTGGAAATTAGGTTCTGCATCTAAAATTTTTACATTCTCTCAATCAAACGAATGGTTTAGCTCTTTTATGTGTTCGGTGATGACAGAGTGTTTTGGATCTAATTTTGTTATTTTTATGCTTCTGAAGTCTCGTTTTTATTTTTCTCTTAGTTTGTCCCACGTAAGAGGCATCGCAATCTTTACAACAGATCTTATAAATAGCGTTATTGTTAGTAGTAATCGCATTTTTGTCTTTTTGTGTTTTATCTTGTTGAGTTTATTTAAACTGTAACCAACTGTATGTTTATTTCTATTAAACAAAGATGATGCCTTATTGTCTTATTAAAAATATTATTAATATACGAATAACAATGAAATTCTTATTCATGGAGTTCACAGATTCATCGCTGTTCCTATAAAGTGTTTCAAAGTGTGTATATTTAAGCTATACACGTAGCTATACAAGTTTGCTATTGAACAGTTTGTCCAGTCTAAAGTTTATTTCCTTAAAAATTAATTTAAGAGGATAACGTTGTTTAATAAAATTTTAATAATTAACTCAAGATTTTTTTTGTGAAACATAGGATGGGAAAGTAACACAGCCCTGTCTACTAGACTGTAAATAGTACCTATTTTATGTGGCAAGTAGTATGGTTAGAAAAATAAGATAAATAACGGCCAGAAAACGTATCTTTGTGGAACCAATCAATCTATAAAGCGTTATCCATGTGTATTTTTGTTTGCCTGTTTTTGGCCATGTAGTATTTAGGTATTATTATTTTAAGCATACGAGCTAGATTCAATTTATGTATTTATTTAAAATACCATTTTAAAAATAGAATCTAAAATTTTTATTTAAAAATTAATTAGTTTTTATATATTGATCAATATATATATATATATATATATATATATATTGATCAATATATATATATATATATATATATATATATATATATAATTTGTTAAATATGTTAAATAAAAAATATATGATATTATAAAATTTGGTTATATTTGTCTTCTATATGATTTTCTATCGGATTTATTAAACAAGGTTGATGTTTAATCGGCGATTAAATAGATATTTCAACAGTATCTTTATATTTGTAATAAATGTTTAATCCTTATTCTTATTACGACACACGTTTTTCTATTCTTATAATCAAGAGACACGGTTAGTCTCGCGCCAAGTAGGTACGCGCGGAGCGAGACCGACCGTGACTCTTTACGCGACGCGACAAGTTGCGAGGACCAGAGATTTTGAGTCTCAATAAATGACTGAACGGATCGAGTTCGGACTAATCTCAATCGATAGCTTGGGGTCGAATTATATTACAAAAGTGTTTTTATTTTTTCTCTACGTACTCTACGAGCGGAGATTTGTGATGCAAAGTCCGAAGTGTGTAAATTTTTATTAAGATACGTCATCGTCGTCAGAACGTCACTTTCACTTTTGCACTGCAGCGCTAGTTGCGCGTCTTTTTCACTTTTTCGACGTTAGTAGTGCTAGTATTGCTAGTTTCGTATTTTAAAAAACGTCGTCGTCGTCGGACAAAAATGGCATCTGTACCTTTCCTTTTTTTGACACGAGAGAACAGTGATACTCGTGCAGACTGTGCACTGCGTGCAGTGCCTTACTACGTTTACGCGAGCGTTAAGCCCCTTGCACAATGCCAGGCAGCAGGCAATAGGAACAGGTAATAACCAAAAAATCGTTAATTACAACCTAAAAAATTTGAATGCTATGATTGGTTGGCAACAGGCAATAGGCACAGAATTTCCAACGTGACGGAAACTCTGTGTCTATTGCCTGTGTCACTGTTTATTCTGCATTTATACATGATTTCTGATTTCTATTATCTGTTCCTATTGCCTGTTGCCTGGCATTGTGCAAGGGGCTTTACTTCTGTAGTGACTTACAATAATTCCTTCGCGTAAACGGGATTTTGTAGTAATTTACGATAATTTACTTCGCGTAAACGAATGAATTATCGTAAGTTACTACAAAAGTAACGCTCGCGTAAACATATAGTAATTGTCGCATACTACGTTTAAAATAAAATAAATAAATTACGTAAAATTAAATAAATAAATTTTTTTGTAAAAAACTTAGCGCTGTTTTTTTTATTCCTGTCACATTCTTTTTTATATTATGTTTATTGTTTTTTATTTAATCAAAAATTTTAGTACTAATGTTTAAATTTTAATGTTTATATTTTGAAGTCTAGCAGCGCCAAGTTTCTTTACAAGAAAAATTTATTTAGTTAGTTTTAATTAAATATTTTTATTTTGTACTGTTACCTTTTTAATTCTTTGTGATTAAAATGATTCTTTGTAATATTATAATTTTGTTAAAAAGAATTAAAAAGCTATTACCACTTGGGTTGGAAGACCCTTGAATGGGAACACAAAGATATGTACAACTTGGGTTTTATTTTTTAAAAGTAATTGCACAACAAATATTTTTCAAAACAATATATATATTTTTTTGCAATTGGCGCAATTTGAATATTTCAAATTTTTTTTTGAAATACATGTTACTTGAGTTTAGTTAGGTAACAATTTTGTGATATAATAATTTTTAAGGAGAAATTAAAGCTACTACCACTTAGGTTGGATTTTTGGATTTACAAAATACATTGCGTGTACTTGGCGCCTTTTTTTACTTTTTTTTGATTAATAATACACAAAAATTAAATTTTTAATAGTTACTTAATTATTTAATTATTAAGAAATATAGTTTAGTTTAGAAAAAATATTTTTGAAAAAATGCTTCAAATTACTTTCAATTTAAAACGACTAAAATTGACAGCTAGTTTCTTTTACATATTGACGTAATTATTCTATAATTGTTTGCAATTCGCTTCTTTTATATATGGTAGCTACAAATGCTGACCAAGCCTCGCAAAAGCGGGAATTCACGCACACGTGTTCACGCACATATCGCTACCGGCCCCGTATAGCTACTGGCAGGTGCATCCGAGATTACGCGTGTAAACGAGAGAAGGTATGTCGTGTCAGTCGTGTGCACGCACACGTACATCGCGCAGGAGCGAGAAAAGGCGACGCGTTGCAGGCGGCCTTAACGAGCCGCGTACACACACCGGTTTTAGTTTAGCAAGGTTATTTGCTAAATGGCTTTCCTGTCTCAATGAATAATTGCCACTGGATATGCCGAGAGCGCGACGGAACCATTTTTAATTCTTGTTAAAAAAGCTTTACTGCTAAATCATCCCGTGCGACTTTCAAAATCGCGTATTCTTTGTAAAGTCATAAATTCTCTGCCAGAATAATCTACTTATTTTTAACAAAAATTCTACAATAAGAAGACTTTGATTAAATATTTAAATGATTACAGAGTTGCGTAACATGAATTTGAATCCAAGAAGTGTCACAAGAAATATAAAAACAGTAATATACTTCATGCAATATTGCGTACTCACCCGGGAAAAAAGAATAAGATCTGACCAGATCAAATTGCAGCGTTGCCAAATAATTTCTTGAAAGTTGCCATTAAAAATATTCATCTATAAACCACATTTCAAGTCAATTTTTAACATAAATATTTTGTTTAAATATTTGGTGACTCTGTATTTTTATCGGCACTATCGAAAGTATAGAGTTTAGCAAATACGCGTAGCGCAGTTAATATTTAATATTTTAAGATATTTGATAAACAAATTGTTACATTGAAATGTGAAAAATAGAATTTTTTGATAACGTCACATATAAATATCAAATTTTCATAGTCATAATTCTTCTTATTTATATGTTCGGTAATGTGGTTTAATTTTTTTCTGGCGTAAAGATATGCATTTTAACTTTCTCGTACCAAAAAATCAGTTAATTCTTAAGACTTTGGTGTCATGAAAAGAATACCTTAAATTTGACAGACAACCTGATTTCTCCTTCTTTTTTTTACACATACTGACTTGGTTCATTCCAGCCATCAAACGGAGAATCAATCATGGATTTCACACAAGATAACCACGATGTGATTTAGGTATTGTTTTAGGCTTTACGCACGATGTGACTCCTTTTGACTTTTGTTTGACTCGCCACCCGCGACGTTAAGATGGACGTATAGTCTGCGTTGTTAACTAAATCTTAATTTTTAAATGCTTTTTTTATATTTGTTTATTGAGAGAGACTCTGTGGAGCTCGCAATGTCTCTTTATACACTTATGTATTGAGATATTAAACTAATCTTAATTTATAATATCTTTGTTTGCTCGTTTTTGGCCATGTAATATTTATTAATATTTTAAACGGTTCTTTTTTTTATATACACACGTTAAAAATATTTGTTCTCGTAACAAATTAAAGTGGATTTTTATTAGCATCGAATTATAATCTGTTAATCAAATTGGATAAATCATAATTATATAAAAAAACATACATACACATTTTTAAACCATTATATTTAATTATTTTAAATAAAATATGATTGAAGGTATAAAAATATACATCTTTCTCGCAGCAAAAATTTAAAGTTTGTTTTTATTGTCTTCTAACGTTTAAACAAGAAAGTATAATAAAACACAATATAAAAACACGAAAATTATTTTATTAATTAGGGTAACTGGGATAATATGCCACACTTAACAAAAATTTGATATTTTTTCTAGTTTTCTCTCTCTTTGAAATATCTTTGCATTCTGGTCTCCTTTTTCCTCTTTTATCTGTTATTTGTATATATATGAGATTTTAATAAAATATTTTATATATATAATATTTTTATTACATTTTTTTTTTTTTTTAATATATATTTTTTATTATATATATATATATATACATATATATATATATATATGTTGATTGTTTACTATTAAAAAGAAAGAAATATAAAAGTGTTGCAAAATGGCATATTACTCAACCATATGGGTAATATGCTACATAGTATAAGGTAAATTATATACACCACATACAAACATGTAGTAATTTAACTTCAAAAGGAGGGGGTGTAAAAATAACCGTTTTGTGCCCCAATGTGGAACCTGTGAAATATTTTTTTTTACCTTATTTAAGGTTGAAATAAGAAGGAAATAATGGTCATTTACCCAGGAAACCACGGGAAATATTTAAAAATTTGTAATAAATGTGTTTAAAACGTCTGTTAAAGTAACTGTGTTTGAGCTGTTTAATAAAAGGTGAAACGTTTTAAAACAAGCACTACATTTCCATTTAATGAATTTTGCATCATGAAATTGTATATAATATTTTTATTACATTTTAATATATATTTTTTAATATATATATATATATATATATATATATATTTTTTTTTTTTATACTTTCTGTATATACACATATATGCAGTCACATAACATTTATCTTATTTCTGTTCTGTTTCTTTACTAACTACGTCAACCATTTATAAAAAATATTCAGATATGAAAGATTACGAGATTTAATGTTCAGAATCTGATTCAGATAAACCATCGTAATCATCTTCAAAATAATTATTTAAATAATCTGCAGGTAAATGTATTGTTGGTTGATGTACAGCAAACCCAAAGTACCATAGAATTGTTGCGACGTGAGAGCAGCAACCGACAACTCGTTTTCCTACTTTGCAGCCACATGTGTGACTAATGGTTCATCTGAATCAGAATATATATGTAGGTCTGGAAGTATGTTCCGGGACTTTTATTTTTGATATCGGTATATTCCGGGACATTTGGCAGTTTCCAGGACTGTCCTGGAAAAAATTGATGTCCTACGGCATTTTTCGGGACAGTTTTTTGAATCTGATTACATATATATGCGTTATATTCCAGGACTGTACATTTCAAAAAACGTAAACAGTCCCGGAACATACCTCTGGACCTACATATATATATATATATATATATATATATATATATATATATATAATAGTATAGATAATAGTATAGATATATTTTTTTTATACTTTCTGTATATACACATATATGCAGTCACATAACATTTATCTTATTTCTGTTCTGTTTCTTTACTAATATATATATATATATATATATATATATATATATATATATAAAACCCGACTGTTTGTCTGTCTGTCCGCGAACTACTCATTCGTTAGTGGACCGAATTTTTATCAGGGGGGAAATAGGGGTAGAATTTCCCGGGGAGTGCCATGATGTGTATAGTTTTTTGTTACCAATTTTCTGGAGAAACCAATTTTTTAAATTTTTTAAATTTTTTTGGAAATAATCGACCGATTCTCAAAAAATTATATATGAAACAGGGGTAGAATTTTCCGATGAGTGCTATAAAATGTATAATTTTTTGTTACCGATTTTTTTGGAAACCGGTACGGAAATTTTTTCAATTTTTCGGGAATTAATTGACCAAATCTTAAAGAATTGTATATGAAGTAAGGGTAGAATTTTACGGAGAGCGCCATGATGTGTATAGTTTGTGTTACCGATCTTTTTGGAAACCGGTTTTTTTTAATGTTTCCTATTTTTCGGGAAATAATTGATTAAATCTCAAAGAATTGTATATGAAGTAGGGGTAAAATTTCCCGGGGAGTGCTATAAAGTGTACTATTTTTTGTTACCGATCTTTTTGGAAACCGCGTCCGAATGACCGAATCTCAAAAAATTGTACATAAAGTAAGGGTTGAATTTTCCGGGAAGTGCTATAAAGTATATAATTTTTTGTTACCGATTTTTTTGGAAACCGGTATCAAAAATTTGACGAATTTTTCAGGAAATAATTAATCGAATTTTAAAGAATTGTATATAAAACGGGGGTTAAAACTTCCCGGGGAGTGCTATAAACTGTATATTTTTTCGTTACCGATATTTTTGGGAATCGGTATCTTTTTGGAAATCGGTTTAATTAAAAGTAGTATTTTTCAATTTACAGCATTTTAGAGAGAAAAAGAGAAAGAGAGAGAGAGAGAGAGAGAGAGAGAGAGAGAGAGGGAAAGAGAGGGAGAGGGAGAGGGAGAGGGAGAAGGAGAGAGAGAGGGAGAGAGGGAGAAAGGGAAAAAGGGAGAGAGGGAGAGAGGGAAAGAGAGAGAGAGATTATTTGCGTGTTTTATTACATATGTTTTCCGGGGCGAAGCCCGGGTAACCAGCTAGTATATATATAAATAATAATAAGAGAAATAAAATCGTAACGATATACAATCAATTAGAATCAAAAGCCATGCGATCCAAGCTTAGGTCTTTGACAGCCTTATATTAGTTTCTGTATACATATATGTCTATATATATATACATATAATTTTTTAGAATTGTTAGAATTAAAAACCTTTCCCTTCCCGGAATTAAATCGACTCGATGTAATTATCTAAAAACTGTAAAGAAAATTATTGCGAAAAACATTACCTCAGCCAGGTTCCCCATCGGGGCAAAAAACGGCCATTTTTACACCTTCTCCTTTTGAAGTTAAATTACTACATGTTTGTATGTGGTGTATATAATTTACCTTATACTATGTAGCATATTACCCATATGGTTGAGTAATATGCCACTTTGCAACACTTTTATATTTCTTTCTTTTTAATAGTAAACAATCAACATATATATATAATAAAAAATATATATTAAAAATGTAATAAAAATATATTATATACAATTTTATGATGCAAAATTCATTAAATAAAAATGTAGTGCTTGTTTTAAAACGTTTCACTTTTTATTAAACAACTCAAACACAGTTACTTTAACAGACGTTCTAAACACATTTATTATAGATTTTAAAATATTTCCCGTGGTTTCCTGGGTAAATGACCATTATTTCCTTCTTATTTCAACCTTAAATAAGATGGAAAAAAATATTTCGCAAGTTCCCCATCGGGGCACAAAACGGCAACTTTTACACACCCCCGCCTTTACTTTATTCATAAATACAGTACAAATAATCTTTAAAATAAGTCAGTACAAATAGTTTTACATAAAACTTTTATAGTTTAACATAAAGAAATGAAATTTTAAAATTAAATTGTAATAGTAAAATTATTGTAATATTGGTGTAAATAAAAAAAAAACAAATTTTAAAAACTTTAAAACTTTAAATTTTACAAATTTTAAAATCCTATAAACCTTAAAATGATAAAACTTTGTAAATTTTATAACTTTGTGTCAGCTGCATTTTTTCAGCTATATTTTTTCTTTTTATAGTCTTCTTTGTATACATTTGAGGCATTCTTGTTTAAAACATATAAAAAAATGTTTTTATTACTTTCTTTGTATTTTAATAGTGTTGTGTACTACAAGCAGTCTAAATTATCCAGAATGCAATTTTGCAAAATATTAAAATATACGTAGTTTATTCGTAGCTCATGAAATAAATATTTAGGCTTATTTATTTTCAACATTTATACGAGTAAATTTATACTGTTTACGGGTATATTTGTTTATACTGTTTACAACCTCCTAATCTACTGGCATTACGTTATAAGAAACTGTAAACAGTATTGGTATTTTACCCCTACCTATGTAGTTGCATATTCTTCCAAGACGCAATTTTATATTTTAATGAGCCTATACAATACGGCTGTCAGTAAAATAAATTAGCGACGTACTGAATACTTTTATCCTAACCAATACTAATAGAACGACTAATCAAGTTAAAAATAGTGTAACGCTTGAAGAACAACTTATATAAAGCATTAAAAAAGTTCTAAAAAGCACGTTGTTAAAAGTATTTATCCTTTTTACCTTATAAAAATTATAATACTAGAAGTGATCGAAACTTATACAAAACGTCAGCTATAGAACTATGAACAATTTCATGGTATTTACAAAAATGCTTTTAACCGTGGCGTGTTTGCTACACTGACATTTGCTATTTCCTCTAGTTACCCTATATTACAATAATAATGTAGGATATGAAAAACAACACAATAATAAACATCAACGTCTGCAGTCTACTAAAAAAAAACGACAATAGCTTGTTAGAGCGACGAAGTATCGGACGTATTCATTGCAAATAAGTATGTCCAATTTTTATTAAAGTATTTGCAGCACCGCGAATTTCGTGAGACAGATAAAAAGGTAAAATTCGGAAGAATTTCTGAGCAAGAATAAGAGTGAGATGAAAAGAGGCAAAAACGGCGAGGCGGAAAGGGAAAATTAGAGTAAAACGAATTGCGCGGAAGAAGCAGCGGGATTACGGGAGAACGTGTGCAAGAGAGCGGCAGAGGGGAAGGGAACCAGGAGGGTGAGTAACGTGGTGAGGAGCCTCCGGCTCCGT
Source organism: Temnothorax americanus (assembly GCF_048541705.1). Lineage (NCBI taxonomy): Eukaryota > Metazoa > Arthropoda > Insecta > Hymenoptera > Formicidae > Temnothorax > Temnothorax americanus. The sequence continues at coordinate 1,208,344 of NW_027509496.1, read as the reverse complement.
ACGTTCTCTGTCTCTCTAATTGGATCGCATTCCATGCGGTAGCAAGTAATGGGCCAATTACAGTAGCTGATGGCACAGACCAACCTATATGGCTACCGAGATATCATTACTTCAGGTGGGATTAGAGAAACTCATACTGTTTCCACTGTGACAAATAAAAACTTTGCATCCTTGGCTCTCCTCGCCATGCACATACACTCTTCCTTCAATCGTCTTCCACGATTGTCGCTCGGTCTATTTTTATTAGATACTCCAATTCTACCAGGCTTACGCGAAAGACAAAGAGGTTGAGAAAACGCAATGATATACGAGCACGCAAGATGATTGCGAACGTTCGCAATTAATAACATTTCTATTAATTTAAGATTGATGTTTATAGCGACTTGAACGTCGAGCTGCTATTATTAAAAAGATTTTTATTGCTCTTAATTTTTATGAGTAGTTATAAATAGAGATAAGATCAAATTTTCAATATATATTCAAAAATCCGAGTCAAACCAATAATCAAGTTTCATTTCCAAGGATTTAAGTAATATTCATAAAAAATAATATTTCATATATTGTACTTGCCAATTGATCCCGACTAGTTTCAACTTTTAGATTGAATATCTGCAGGATTTGAAATGTACTTATAAGTAGTTTCTATCGTAAAGAATCGAATATTTTACAAGTAGTATTCAAACTCTAAGAAGTTGTTAGTGTAAAGAATGTATAAAAATATCTAAAAATTCTTTAAATAATTTTAATTTTATTATTTTAATTATATTTTTATTACATATATAATTTCACCGATTAATATAATATTTGTAATTATCAAAAAATAATATATTAAAATAATTGTCGCTTTATGTAATCGTTTTGATTTAAAGAAACGTGAAATAACTAATGACGTACCTACTCGTAAAAGATTTGTTTCAGATACGAGTCCGCTTAAAAGTAATACTTTTGTTTTTCGAAGTATTCATAAAAAGTTTGAACTCGTTTCGTCCAAGGGCTCGATTTTTGAATTCATTTGCAAGAGAAACGTATGCAAAAATTTTGTTCTTACAGAAACCTTGTTAGTTGATTTGTTAAGTTAAAAGCTGTGCGATAGCTAATCGACTTGCAAATTTTCTGTAGGAACAACATTTGCGCATACGTTTCTCTTGCGAATGAATTCAAGATTCAAGAATCGAGCCCCAGGTTCGAGTTTATTTGAAAGTACTGTTTTTATTTTTTTAAATAATCATATAGAGCTCGAAAATATACCAATGGATTTGAAACTATACTTATAACTTATGAAATATATAATCCCGTTGCTTGAATTAAATATCTTCTTGCATAACGCTATCAAAAGTATAAGCAAAATACATTCGCTAAACACATATAAGTTTATAATATGTTGTATTCAGCTTTCTTATATATTTTTTATTTTATTAGATTATTAATAATTTATTTGTCTGTTTTTTCTGTAATAATTAAATTTTTTAATTATACAGATACAGGCATACAAAAAAATTGTTATGTTTGAACTGGAGATTAGACCATAGTATTCTTATCTATTTTGACGTTCTGAAACTGAATCTGATGTCCAAATTGTTCCATCACGTCACAATTTTTTTTTTTTTTTTTTGACGGAAAATAGATCGTTACAGCAGCTGTATTTTTAAAGCCATTATGGCCTTGTTTTTAATATGCAAACTGGTAGTTAAAAAGTGGTAGTTTAAAAATGACTGTATCACATACTTCAATTCACAGGATGGTATAAAAGATGTCAGGATTCATATTAACATGTACAACTATTTGTAGACATGAAAATATACAGGGTGACCCATTTTAAATGCCCACCTCAAATATCTCTTGAACATGTAAATATACAGGGTGACCCATTTTAAATGCCCACCTCAAATATCAAGAGACACGGTAGTGTCTCGCGCCAAGTACACGCGGAGCGAGACCGACCGTGACTCTTTTACGCGACGCGACGGGTTGCGAGTACCCGAGATGTTGAGATCTCGATAACGAGTGAACGGATCAAGTTCTAAGTAGGCTTGATCGATAGCTTGGGGTCCAATTAGGGGGGGGGGTTTCTCTCATAATATTCCGCTACGTGAACTACGAGCGGAGATATTGCGACGCAAAGTCCAAATGCGAAAATTTATTTTTAAGATACGTCGTCTCCGTCAACCGCTTTTCTTTATAACATACATGTAACAAACAGAGAACGTCACTTTCACTTTTTCGACACTGGCGGCTAGCGGCGTTAGTGTCGCAGTGCAGTGCAGTGCAGACAGTGCGTTCGTTTAGAGCGCTATCCTGTCAGTCAGTTCATCATCTGATCAGTTAACCTATCTCGATCGATCGAGAGACACGGTAGTACGCGCGGAGCGAGACCGATCGTGTGACTCTTTATTACGCGTCGCGAGGTAAGGTGCGACAACGCGCGCATACGCGCGTACGCGAAACGGCAGTAACACCGTAATTGTGCCGGCGATATACTGAATTGAATTGCTTCGTGCTTATCTAAAGATTTCGTATTCCTACATTGGGTGCGTTCAGCCGATACTTCGCTAGCCTAGCAATCGTGAGTAGTCGCTCGTTTTCGCTCGTTTCCTCTCCTTTGACCCAATGGATTAAAAGGAGAGGAAACGAGCGACTGCTCACGATTGCTAGGCTAGCGGAGTATCGGCTGAACGCACCCATCTACTATCGCTGCCGGAAAAGAAGGTTCTCTACGCTTGGCAGAAAGTGACGACTGACACGTTCGATCCCGACTTCGTTGATCGCAGAAGAGCTCAACTCGAGGTACGTTTCCGATTTGCAATTAAAAAATTTTGTGCGATGAATGATATATAGGCTACGGTCAACGTGATACAAATGCTTTGGAGCGTTCTTCTTCTCCTTCTTTCTTCATTGAAAGAAAAGAGAAGAGGAATGCTTCAAAGCATTTGTAGTGTCACGTTGACCGTAGCCATAATATCATATTAATACATTATTTTATTTTTTAGGTCAAGGATTGCCATCTAAAGCTGGTACGTTTGATGGGGCTGTCAGTATTTCTGCGCTTGTGGTTGTGCTATGCAAGCAAAACTTTGCACAATCCTACAAGACGTTTATATCGTTTCTTATCAACGTTGTATGCATGTCTGTCAAGAAGCGCAAGAGCAGTGTTACAATTCTATCCAGAGAACGGTGAACAGGTTGTTGATATTATATATATCTTGATATATAGGCTACGGTCAACGTGATACAAATGCTCTGGAGCGTTCTTCTTCTCCTTCTTTCTTCATTGAAAGAAAAGAGAAGAGGAATGCTTCGAAGCATTTGTAGTGTCACGTTGACCGTAGCCATAATATCATATTAATACATTATTTTATTTTTTAGGTCAAGGATTGCCATTTAAAGCTGGTACGTTTGATGGGGCTGTCAGTATGTCTGCGCTTGTGGTTGTGCTATGCAAGCAAAACTTTGCACAATCCTACAAGACGTTTATATCGTTTCTTATCAACGTTGTATGCATGTCTGTCAAGAAGCGCAAGAGCAGTGTTACAATTCTATCCAGAGAACGGTGAGAACAGGTTGTTGATATTATATATATCTTGATATATAGGCTACGGTCAACGTGATACAAATGCTCTGGAGCGTTCTTCTTCTCCTTCTTTCTTCATTGAAAGAAAAGAGAAGAGGAATGCTTCGAAACATTTGTAGTGTCACGTTGACCGTAGCCATAATATCATATTAATACATTATTTTATTTTTTAGGTCAAGGATTGCCATTTAAAGCTGGTACGTTTGATGGGGCTGTCAGTATTTCTGCGCTTGTGGTTGTGCTATGCAAGCAAAACTTTGCACAATCCTACAAGACGTTTATATCGTTTCTTATCAACGTTGTATGCATGTCTGTCAAGAAGCGCAAGAGCAGTGTTACAAATCTATCCAGAGAACGGTGAGAACAGGTTGTTGATATTATATATATCTTGATATATAGGCTACGGTCAACGTGATACAAATGCTCTGGAGCGTTCTTCTTCTCCTTCTTTCTTCATTGAAAGAAAAGAGAAGAGGAATGCTTCGAAGCATTTGTAGTGTCACGTTGACCGTAGCCATAATATCATATTAATACATTATTTTATTTTTTAGGTCAAGGATTGCCATTTAAAGCTGGTACGTTTGATGGGGCTGTCAGTATTTCTGCGCTTGTGGTTGTGCTATGCAAGCAAAACTTTGCACAATCCTACAAGACGTTTATATCGTTTCTTATCAACGTTGTATGCATGTCTGTCAAGAAGCGCAAGAGCAGTGTTACAATTCTATCCAGAGAACGGTGAGAACAGGTTGTTGATATTATATATATCTTGATATATAGGCTACGGTCAACGTGATACAAATGCTCTGGAGCGTTCTTCTTCTCCTTCTTTCTTCATTGAAAGAAAAGAGAAGAGGAATGCTTCGAAGCATTTGTAGTGTCACGTTGACCGTAGCCATAATATCATATTAATACATTATTTTATTTTTTAGGTCAAGGATTGCCATTTAAAGCTGGTACGTTTGATGGGGCTGTCAGTATTTCTGCGCTTGTGGTTGTGCTATGCAAGCAAAACTTTGCACAATCCTACAAGACGTTTATATCGTTTCTTATCAACGTTGTATGCATGTCTGTCAAGAAGCGCAAGAGCAGTGTTACAATTCTATCCAGAGAACGGTGAGAACAGGTTGTTGATATTATATATATCTTGATATATAGGCTACGGTCAACGTGATACAAATGCTCTGGAGCGTTCTTCTTCTCCTTCTTTCTTCATTGAAAGAAAAGAGAAGAGGAATGCTTCGAAGCATTTGTAGTGTCACGTTGACCATAGCCATAATATCATATTAATACATTATTTTATTTTTTAGGTCAAGGATTGCCATTTAAAGCTGGTACGTTTGATGGGGCTGTCAGTATTTCTGCGCTTGTGGTTGTGCTATGCAAGCAAAACTTTGCACAATCCTACAAGACGTTTATATCGTTTCTTATCAACGTTGTATGCATGTCTGTCAAGAAGCGCAAGAGCAGTGTTACAATTCTATCCAGAGAACGGTGAGAACAGGTTGTTGATATTATATATATCTTGATATATAGGCTACGGTCAACGTGATACAAATGCTCTGGAGCGTTCTTCTTCTCCTTCTTTCTTCATTGAAAGAAAAGAGAAGAGGAATGCTTCGAAGCATTTGTAGTGTCACGTTGACCGTAGCCATAATATCATATTAATACATTATTTTATTTTTTAGGTCAAGGATTGCCATTTAAAGCTGGTACGTTTGATGGGGCTGTCAGTATTTCTGCGCTTGTGGTTGTGCTATGCAAGCAAAACTTTGCACAATCCTACAAGACGTTTATATCGTTTCTTATCAACGTTGTATGCATGTCTGTCAAGAAGCGCAAGAGCAGTGTTACAATTCTATCCAGAGAACGGTGAGAACAGGTTGTTGATATTATATATATCTTGATATATAGGCTACGGTCAACGTGATACAAATGCTCTGGAGCGTTCTTCTTCTCCTTCTTTCTTCATTGAAAGAAAAGAGAAGAGGAATGCTTCGAAGCATTTGTAGTGTCACGTTGATCGTAGCCATAATATCATATTGATACATTATTTTATTTTTAGACGTAGCTGTTGATCCGTACAAAATTACCTTTTTAAAAAAAAGGTAAAAAAGAGCGCCAAGTACACGCATAATAGTGTATATGTATTATGTTGTTACCCTGTTATGTTGTTACCTCGAAAAAAACAAAGTGGTAGTATTATACCTCCAAATAGCTTTATCCTGTACATACTGTTTATACAATGCGTAATATACTACAAAAAGGGGTGATATCCGCACAAAATTACCTTTTTTAAAAAGAGGTAAAAAAAAAGGCGCCAAGTACACGTATAGTAGTGTATATGTTGTTACCTAAAAAAAAAAGAAAGTGGTAGTATTATACCTCGAAAAAACCTAAGTAACAAGTTTTAGATCTTTATATCTCGAAAAATCTCGAAAAAATCTAAGCAGTAGTATCTTTATTTCCGAAAAATTATAACCCAAGTAATACACGTCACAAAATTATGTCACCTTATCAAAAAGAAGAGTCGCGCTTCAAGTGATCTATTACAATTACAAAAAAGAAATGATATCTCTTTAAATTAGAGCGCCAATTACAGAAAGAACATGTATATTGCCTCAAAAAATAATTGTTGCACTACTTTGAAAAATCTTTACATTGTGTCCATTAGAAAAGAATGTATAATAACAAT